>NC_134699.1:62443867-62566367 GCF_050947455.1 Rhinoderma darwinii
CATGGGCTAATACAGCACGTGCAGTAGGATTCGGTTAGTCAGGGGTTACGTGGTGGAACGGCGGCCTGTAACAGGGGCTGAAAATACATGTTTCCCCTTCTCCAAGACTTATCCAGTGCTGCACCTACACTCTCATCTTTCCCCCTCCTCCAAGATTTCCCCTGTGCTGCACTTACACTCTCATATTTCCGCCAAACAAACAAGACTTCACCTGTGCTGCACCTACACATGTTTCCCCCACAAACAAGACTTCTCCTGTGTTGCACCTACACCCTCATGTTTCCCCCTCATTCAAGACTTCTCCTGTGCTGCACCTACACTCTCATGTTTCCCCCACAAATAAAGACTTCTCCTGTGCTGCACTTACACCTTTATGTTTCCCCCATTACAAAACTTCTCCTGTGCTGCACCTATACTCTTATGATTACTCATCTCCAAAATTCTTCTATACTGTAACTATACTTTTATGCTTCCCCATCTGCTACACTCTAATGTATCCCCGTCTCCAAGACTTCTGCTGTGCTGCACCTACACTCTCATGTTTCAACCTCATCCAAGACTTCTCCTGTGCTGCACCTACACTCTCATGTTTCCCCCACAAACAAGACTTGTCCTGTGCTGCACCTACACTCTCATATTTCTCCATCTACAAGACGTTTCCTGTGCTGCAACTACACACTCATATTTCTCCATCTACCAGACTTCTCCTGTGCTGTGCTGTACCTACACTTTCATGTTTCCCCCACAAACAAGACTTCTCCTGTGCTGCACCTACACTTTCATGTTTCCCCGCACAAACAAGACTTCTCCTGTGCTGCACCTACACTCTCATATTTCTCCATCTACAAGACTTTTCCTGTGCTGCACCTACACTCATATTTTTCCATCTACCACACTTCTCCTGTGCTGCACCTACACTCATGTTTCCCCCACAAACAAGACTTCTCCTGTCCTGCACCTACATTCTTATGTTTCCCCCTCATGCAAGACTTCTCCTGTGCTGTACCTACACTCTCATGTTTCCCCCTCATCCAAGACTTCTCCTGTGCTGCACCTCAGATTTCTCCATCTGCAAGACTTTTCCTGTGCTGCACCTACACTCTCATATTTCTCCATCTATACTTTCATATTTCTCCATCTACCAGACTTCTCCCGCGCTGCACCTACCTCCTATGTTTCCCCCTCATTGCCCCTCCCATGTTTCCCCCCAAACAAGGCTTCTCCTTTGCTGCACCTACACTCTCATGTTTCCCCCTCATCCAAGACTTCTCCTGTGCTGCACCTATACACTTATGTTTCCCCCTCAACCAAGACTTCTCCTGTGCTGCACCTACACTCTCATATTTCTCCATCTACAAGACTTTTCCTGTACTGCACCTACACTCTCATTTTTCTCCATCTACCAGACTTCTCCTGTGCTGTACCTACACTCTCATGTTTCACCCACAAACAAGATGTAGCGTTCATGGCCACGGGCCGTCGGGTTTACTCACCTCCCGACGCCCGCAGCCATGGATCCGTGAGAGCTGGTCCCCATCTCCTTCCTAGGAGACGCCAGTGCTCAATTCTGCTCCGGTCTGCGCACAGAGGAAATCGTCATCATCATCATCAACTGCCATGATTTCCTGGTCTATAAGAAGGCCCCAGGCCTTCTGTTCCTTGCCTGAGCATTGTTAGTTTTCCCAGTCTGTCTTGCAAATGGTCCCTTAGTGTTTCCCGTTCCAGTTGTTATCCGTGCCCTGTTACCAGTTCCTGTATCCCGTGCTGTTCTTGTTCCTGTGCCTATTAGTGTCAGAGTCGTGCCACGTCCTGTGTCTTCTGCCACGTCCGGAGGGATTCGCCACGTCTGGCGCAACCTGCGGCACCTGTTACATCCGCCACGTTTGCCGATACCTGCTGCACCCATCTCCATCAGTGCCAGAGCTGCGGCCACTGTCTGGACTATCCAGGTACCCTTGTGCGGGACTTTGTATTCTGGGGTTCCTGTTGTTTGGCCAGCTTCCGCCCTGCTACGGCGGTGTGGCCTAGTGGGTCCACTAACCCGCTACGTGACACAAGACTTCTCCTGTGGTGCACATATACCATTATGTTTCCTCATCTCCAAGACTTCTCCAGTGCTGCAACTACACTCCCATGTTTCCCCATTTCCAAGACTTCTACTGTGCCGCACTTACACTCAGAAAATTCAGGGCATAAACGCTGAAGCTGCCTAATTTTACACTGTTGGATGGTTTTTGTTAGTGGTGAACGATGAGCCTCTATAACAAATACATGTTGAGTCAAAGGAAGTAAACTTCAATAAATATTCACAGGATATAACACCTGTAGATATTTCTGCTAAATATGTAGCCACATACCTACAATTTCATTATATCTTTGTCAATAATACCAGTTTCTATTAATGTTACCAGTGGTAGATTTTTCCTGTGCTGCACCTACACCCTTGTGTTTCCTCATCTCCGAGCCTTCTCCTGTGCTGCACCTACACTCTCATATTTCTTCATCTACAAGACTTCTCCTGTACTGCACCTACACTCTCATATTTCTCCATCTACCATACTTCTCCTGTGCTGCACCTACACCCTCATGCTTCTTCATCTACAAGACTTCTCCTGTGCTGCACCTACACTCTCATATTTCCCCATCTCCAAGCTTCCTCCTGTGCTGCACCTACACTCTCATATTTCTTCATCAACAAGACTTCTCCTGTGCTGCACCCACACTCTCATATTTCTCCATCTACCTGACTTCTCCTGTTCTGCACCTACACCCTCATGTTTCCCCGTCTCCAAGACTTCTCCTGTGCTGCACCTACACTCTCATGTTTCCCCCTCTTCCAAGACTTCTTCTGTGCTGCACCTACACTCTCATGTTTCCCCCACAAACAAGACTTCTCTTGTGCTGCACCTACACTCTCATATTTCTCCATCTACAAGACTTTTCCCGTGCTGCACCTACACTCTCATATTTCTCCATCTACCAGACTTCTCCTGTGCTGTACCTACACTCACGTTTCCCCCACAAACAAGACTTCTCTTGTGCTGCACCTACACTCTCATGTTTCCCCCACAAACAAGACTTCTCCTGTGCTGCACTTACACCCTTATGATTCCCCCATTACAAAACTTCTCCTGTGCTGCACCTATACTTTTATGATTCATCATCTCCAAAATTCTTCTGTACTGAAACTACACTCTTATGCTTCCCCATCTCCTACACTCATGTTTCCCCCTCATTCAAGACTTCTCCTGTGCTGCACCTACACTCTCGTGTTTCCCCCACAGACAAGACTTTCTGTGCTGCACCTACACTTTCATGTTTCCCTCACAAACAATACTTCTCCTGTGCTGCACCTACACTCTCATATTTCCCCCACAGACAAGACTTTCTGTGCTGCACCTATATTCTCATGTTTCCCCCAAAAACAAGACTTCTCCTGTGCTGCACATACACTCTCATATTTCTCCATCTACAAGACTTTTCCTGTGCTGCACCTACACTCTCATATTTCTCCATCGACCAGACTTCTCCTGTGCTGTACCTACACTCGTGTTTCCCCCACAATCAAGACTTCTCCTGTGCTGCACCTACACTCTCATGTTTCCCCCACAAACAAGACTTCTCCTGTAATGCACATATACCCTTATGTTTCCTCAACTCCAAAACTTCTCCAGTGCTGCAACTACACTCCCATGTTTCCCAATTTCCAAGACTTCTACTGTGCCACACTTAAACTCAGAAAATTCAGGGCATAGACGCTGAAGCTGTCTAATTTTACACTGTTGGATGGTTTTTGTTAGTGGTGAACGATGAGCATCTATAACAAATACATGTTGAGTCAAAGGAAGTAAACTTCAATAAACATTCACAGGATATAACACCTGTAGATATTTCTGCTAAATATGTAACCACATACCTACAATTTCATTATATCTTTGTCAATAATACCAGCTTCTATTAATGTTACCAGTGGTAGATTTTTCCTGTGCTGCACCTACACTCTTGTGTTTCCTCATCTCCAAGCCTACTCCTGTGCTGCACCTACACTCTCATATTTCTTCATCTACAAGACTTCTCCTGTGGTGCACCTACACTCTCATATTTCGCCATATACCAGACTTCTCCTGTGCTGCACTTACACTCGCATATTTCTTCATCTACAAGACTTCTCCTGTGCTGCACCTACACCCTCATGTTTCTTCATCTACAAGACTTCTCCTGTGGTGCACCTACACTCTCATATTTTGCTATATACCAGACTTCTCCTGTGCTGCACCTACACCCTCATGTTTCCCCCTCATACAAGACTTCTCCTGTTCTGCACCTACACTCTCATGTTTCTTCCACAAACAAGACTTCTCCTGTGCTGCACTTACACCCTTATGTTTCCCCCCATTACAAAACTTCTCCTGTGCTGCACCTATACTCTTATGATTCCTCATCTCCAAAATTCTTCTATACTGTAACTATACTCTTATGTTTCCCCATCTCCTACATTCTCATGTTTCCCCCCTCATCCAAGACTTCTCCTGTGCTGCACCTGCACGCTTATGTTTCCCCCACAAACAAGACTTCTCTTGTGCTCTGCACCTACACCCTCATGTTTCCCCCACAAACAAGACTTCTCCTGTGCTGTACCTACACTCTCATATTTCTCCATCTACAAGACTTTTCCTGTGCTGGAACTACACTCTCATATTTCTCCATCTACCAGACTTATCCTGTGCTTCCCCTACACTCACATATTTCTCCATCTACCAGACTTTTCCTGTGCTTCACCTACACTCTCTTATTTCCCCATCTACAAGACTTCTCCTGTGCTGCACCTACACTCTCATGTTTCCCCAACTCCAATACTTCTCCTGTGCTGCACCTACACTCTCATGTTTCCCCAACTCCAAGGCTTCTCCTATGTTGCACCTACCATATTTCCCCATCTACAAGACTTCTTTGAAAACATTCAGAGTATAGAAGCTGAAGCTTCTTATTTTTACACCATTAGATGGTGTTTGTGAGCGGTAACGTTGAGCCGTTATCATATGCATCTTGATTAAGTGGATTTGATAAAAAAGTGAGCAGCATAGTATTCTTGCTGAAGATTTACAGGATATAACACCTGCAGAAATTTATGCAAAATAAATAACCACAAAGCTTCTTCTCAGCTATTGTGCCCTACTCCTCCCATCCTGCTGTAACTGAGTTACGCTCTAATACATAGCATATACTGCAGCTCACTTTCATACTCATCATCCCCTGGAAGTGAACGGCCGTCTGGCTCAATACTTATCTACAGGCAACTTTTATCTTCAGGGACTCAATTTTGTATGTACTGAGATAACAGGTAAATTTCTTTGGATTTAATTTCACTGCATATATAGGACTGATATAATTGAATATAAAATATACATGGCTGGTAATTTACAAAGTGTGCAACATCAATGCCTCTACTCTGTGCCAGTCACTACACTGGACCTCTACACTAAAGCCTCTACTCTGTGCCAGTCACTGCACTGGACCTCTACACTAATGCCTCTACTCTGTGCCAGTCACTACACTGGAATGCTACACTAATGCCTCTACTCTGTGCCAGTCACTACGTTGGACCTCTACACTAATGCCTCTACTCTGTGCCAGTCACTACACTGGACCTCTACACTAATGCCTCTACCCTGTGCCAGTCACTACACTGGACCTCTACACTAATGCCTCTACTCTGTGCCAGTCACTACACTGGACCTCTACACTAAAGCCTCTACTCTGTGCCAGTCACTGCACTGGACCTCTACACTAATGCCTCTACTCTGTGCCAGTCACTACACTGGAATGCTACACTAATGCCTCTACTCTGTGCCAGTCACTACGTTGGACCTCTACACTAATGCCTCTACTCTGTGCCAGTCACTACACTGGACCTCTACACTAATGCCTCTACCCTGTGCCAGTCACTACACTGGACCTCTACACTAATGCCTCTACTCTGTGCCAGTCACTACACTGGACCTCTACACTAATGCTTCTACTCTGTGCCAGTCACTACACTGGACCTCTACACTAATGCCTATACTCTGGGCCAGTCACTACACTGGACCTCTACACTAATGCCTCTACTCTGTGCCAGTCACTAAACTGGACCTCTACACTAGTGCCTCTACTCTGTTCCAGTCACTGCACTGGACCTCTACACTAATGCCTCTACTCTGTGCCAGTCACTACACCGGACCTCTACACTAATGCCTCTACCCTGTGCCAGTCACTACACTGGACTGCTACACTAATGCCTCTACTCTGTGCCAGTCACTACGTTGTACCTCTACACTAATGCCTCTACTCTGTGCCAGTCACTACACTGGACCTCTACACTAATGCCTCTACCCTGTGCCAGTCACTACACTGGACCTCTACACTAATGCCTCTACTCTGTGCCAGTCACTACACTGGACCTCTACACTAATGCCTCTACTCTGTGCCAGTCACTACACTGGACCTCTACACTAATGCCTCTACTCTGTTCCAGTCACTGCACTGGACCTCTACACTAATGCCTCTACCCTGTGCCAGTCACTACACTGGACTGCTACACTAATGCCTCTACTCTGTGCCAGTCACTACGTTGGACCTCTACACTAATGCCTCTACTCTGTGCCAGTCACTACACTGGACCTCTACACTAATGCCTCTACCCTGTGCCAGTCACTACACTGGACCTCTACACTAATGCCTCTACTCTGTGCCAGTCACTACACTGGACCTCTACACTAAAGCCTCTACTCTGTGCCAGTCACTGCACTGGACCTCTACACTAATGCCTCTACTCTGTGCCAGTCACTACACTGGAATGCTACACTAATGCCTCTACTCTGTGCCAGTCACTACGTTGGACCTCTACACTAATGCCTCTACTCTGTGCCAGTCACTACACTGGACCTCTACACTAATGCCTCTACCCTGTGCCAGTCACTACACTGGACCTCTACACTAATGCCTCTACTCTGTGCCAGTCACTACACTGGACCTCTACACTAATGCCTCTACTCTGTGCCAGTCACTGCACTGGACCTCTACACTAATGCCTCTACTCTGTGCCAGTCACTACACTGGAATGCTACACTAATGCCTCTACTCTGTGCCAGTCACTACGTTGGACCTCTACACTAATGCCTCTACTCTGTGCCAGTCACTACACTGGACCTCTACACTAATGCCTCTACCCTGTGCCAGTCACTACACTGGACCTCTACACTAATGCCTCTACTCTGTGCCAGTCACTACACTGGACCTCTACACTAATGCTTCTACTCTGTGCCAGTCACTACACTGGACCTCTACACTAATGCCTATACTCTGGGCCAGTCACTACACTGGACCTCTACACTAATGCCTCTACTCTGTGCCAGTCACTAAACTGGACCTCTACACTAGTGCCTCTACTCTGTTCCAGTCACTGCACTGGACCTCTACACTAATGCCTCTACTCTGTGCCAGTCACTACACCGGACCTCTACACTAATGCCTCTACCCTGTGCCAGTCACTACACTGGACTGCTACACTAATGCCTCTACTCTGTGCCAGTCACTACGTTGTACCTCTACACTAATGCCTCTACTCTGTGCCAGTCACTACACTGGACCTCTACACTAATGCCTCTACCCTGTGCCAGTCACTACACTGGACCTCTACACTAATGCCTCTACTCTGTGCCAGTCACTACACTGGACCTCTACACTAATGCCTCTACTCTGTGCCAGTCACTACACTGGACCTCTACACTAATGCCTCTACTCTGTGCCAGTCACTACGTTGGACCTCTACACTAATGCCTCTACTCTGTGCCAGTCACTACACTGGACCTCTACACTAATGCCTCTACCCTGTGCCAGTCACTACACTGGACCTCTACACTAATGCCTCTACTCTGTGCCAGTCACTACACTGGACCTCTACACTAATGCCTCTACTCTGTGCCAGTCACTGCTCTGGACCTCTACAATAATGCCTCTACTCTGTGCCAGGCACTATACTGGACCTCTACACTAATGCCTCTACTCTGTGCCAGGCACTACACTGGACCTCTACACTAATGCCTCTACTCTGTGCCAGTCACTACGCTGGACCTCTACACTAATGCCTCTACTCTGTGCCAGTCACTACACTGGACCTCTACACTAATGCCTCTACTCTGTGCCAGTCACTACACTGGACCTCTACACTAATGCCTCTACTCTGTGCCAGTCACTACACTGGACCTCTACACTAATGCCTATACTCTGGGCCAGTCACTACACTGGACCTCTACACTAATGCCTCTACTCTGTGCCAGTCACTACACTGGACCTCTACACTAGTGCCTCTACTCTGTTCCAGTCACTGCACTGGACCTCTACACTAATGCCTCTACCCTGTGCCAGTCACTACACTGGACTGCTACACTAATGCCTCTACTCTGTGCCAGTCACTACGTTGGACCTCTACACTAATGCCTCTACTCTGTGCCAGTCACTACACTGGACCTCTACACTAATGCCTCTACCCTGTGCCAGTCACTACACTGGACCTCTACACTAATGCCTCTACTCTGTGCTAGTCACTACACTGGACCTCTACACTAATGCCTCTACTCTGTGCCAGTCACTGCTCTGGACCTCTACAATAATGCCTCTACTCTGTGCCAGGCACTATACTGGACCTCTACACTAATGCCTCTACTCTGTGCCAGGCACTATACTGGACCTCTACACTAATGCCTCTACTCTGTGCCAGTCACTACGCTGGACCTCTACACTAGTGCCTCTACTCTGTGCCAGTCACTACACTGGACCACTACACTAATGTCTCTACGCTGTGCCAGTCACTACATTGGACCTCTACACTAATGCCTCTACTCTGTGCCAGTCACTACGCTGGACCTCTACACTAATGCCTCTACTCTGTGCCAGTCACTACGCTGGACCTCTACACTAATGCCTCTACTCTGTGCCAGTCACTACACTGGACCTCTACACTAATGCCTCTACTCTGTGCCAGTCACTACGCTGGACCTCTACACTAATGCCTCTACTCTGTGCCAGTGACTGCACTGGTTGCCCATTCACTTTAGAATACAATTTAATTACTTTCACCCACAAAGTTTACATCTCCTCCCTCAGCTCTGTCTACATCCCTACCCATACTCTACGTTCTGCCAACGATCTAAGGGCATGTTCACACAGCTTATTTTTAGGCGAAAATTATCTCCAAAAAAGTCTACATTCAGGGAAAACAGCCTCAGGCTTTTCAGCCTGAACATTACTGTGTGATTGTAGCCTAAGACTCAGATTCATTCATAACCCAAAGCTTCTATTAACCCCTTCCTGCCACAGCCATTTTTCAGATTTTCATTTTTGCTTTTTCCTCCCCACCTTCCAAAAGCCATAACGTTTTTATTTTTCCGTCAATATAGCCGTATGATGGCTTGTTTTTTGCTGGATGAGTTGTAGTTTTTCAGCGCACCATTTATTGTACCATATAATATACTGGGAAACTGGAAAAAATCTTTGTGGGGTGGAGCGGAAAAAAACAGCAATTCCTCCTTCCTTTTTGGGTTTCGTTTTTATGGCGTTCCCCGTGGAATAAAAATAACAAGTTAACTGTATTCTGTGGGTCAATATGATTATGGCGCTACCAAAAATATTGCTTTTTTATGGTTTACTTCTTTTACAAGGAAAGAACCAATTGTTAAAAATAAAAAAGTTCTGGGTCTAAGGATATATACTGCAATACTATCTGCACAGGCTTCTATTACACCTTGTCTGGCTTAATAGCAACACAAAGATGGCAGACCTGGAGGTATCTCACTATCACAAGATGGGCCATCGGAGGGGCCGCGCCTTCTTTCTAACGGCATAGATGTTGTGGTCGCTATTGACCGCGGCATCTAAGAAGTTAAACACTCGTTACAGTGAAGTGTCAGCTGTATCATACATGTAACCCGTGTAGTATGGAGCAAGTTCAGCCCGTGAGCCCACTCCACATTCCCCCTTCTCGGCTGTGTCACACACATCAGGGGTGTTACTAGAAAGATCAGGGGCACAAGCCCCAAGGCACAACTGTTGCCCCCACCGTCCCAAAAAAATGAATTTTTATATTGCAAACATCATAGCTATATAAGTTCAACTTTTTTAACGCATAATAGGCTTAGATACACCCTCACGATAGACTTAGATACACTGTACCTAGATATTACTTGATAATTCAATTCAGAGGTGTGAGACCTGGAACCGGTATTCATAAATGTTTGTCCCACATCACCCCTCCCTCCCCCCGTAACAATTTGCCCCTAAGGGTATGTTCACATGCAGAATCAAAAAGGGCTGAAAATTATGGAACTGTTTAGGGTATGTTCACACTCTAAACTAAAAACAACTGAAAAATACGGAGCTGTTTTCAAGGGAAAACAGCCTCTGATTTTCAGCCGTTTTTAAAGCATCAGGCGTTTTTTTATGACTTTTTTACGGCTGTTTTTGGAGCTGTTTTTCTATTGACCCAATGAAAAACGGCTCCAAAAATGTCTCAAGATGTGACATGCATTCCTTTTTACGGGGCTTTTTTTACACGCTGTTTTTAAAAACGGCCGCGTAAAAAATGTCCCGTGGGAATGGAACGTTGTTTGTCCCATTGAAATCAATGGGCAGATGTTTGGAGGCGTTCAGCCCCCGTAATTTCAGCCTTTTTTCGGGGCGTTTACGGCCAGAAAAACAGCTGAAAATAAGCCGTGTGTACATACCCTTACAGAGAAATCAGCCTCTGATGTTTAGTCGTTTTTGAAGTTGAAAACGTTTTTTGAGGTGTTTTTTCTAGATGTTTTTGGAGCGTTTTTCTATTGACAGAATGAAAAACATCTCCAAAAACGGCTCTAGAAGTGACACGCCCCTTCTTTTTACGCAACGTTTTTTAAAACTGCGGCATAAAAAACGCCCTGTCTGAACGAAATGCAGTTTTCCCTTTGATTTCAATGGGCAGATGTTTGTATGCATTTATTTACCGTTTTTTTCAGGCGTATTTCAAGGTGTTTACGCCCAGAAATACGCCTGAAAACACATTGTGTAAACATACTGTACCCTCGCAAACATTTCTCTATATATGATAATGCGGTCATACAGTTACCGGATAATAATACCAGGTCGTATACAACGACCACTACAAGTATTAGAAGACACTGAACACGCAGAGAAGGAACAGACATTTACATTACGCGCTTCGGTTTCTAGTCGTCCCTATTCCTTTTCTTCTATATCCGTCCCAGACCGTCCTGATGGCTTCTCCTGGGCATAAGTCTGCAATGTTTTTCCTGACATATTTGGCTCCTAACTTTTCCACTACACACCACCTTCTCTACACCAATCCTGCAGCCTAGTGCCATCTTACTGCTACCCTCAATACTGTGCCTACTGTGCTGCCCAGTGCCCCCAAATACTGTCCTGCAGAAATAATAGTGTCCTACAGAAAATACTACATGGCGCAGAGTGCCACCCACAGAATTGTGCCAAGCTGATCGTGAAAGAAAAATATCATATTTTCCAAGCCAAACTAATTTTGTACAGTGAAGTTTACCGCTCAGACGGAACTGGTAACAGTCCAATATCATTCAGTATGGACTCTCTCCCAGAAAAATGCAGTGGACAGTCCGCAATCCAATGAGAGTGTGGATGGTAATTCTTATCCTTGTAGAAGAATTACCATCCATACCCTCATTGGATTGCGGACTGTCCACTGCATTTTTCTGGGAGAGAGTCCATACTGAATGATATTGAACTGTTACCAGTGCCGTCTGAGCGGTAAACTTCACTGTACTTTATATATATTATTTAGGGTATTTGTTGGATCATACCCAATTTAGTTTTGCCTGCTCCGGTCTGAGAGAGATTTTGTGGGTGTTTGAGCCAAGAGAAACCACCATTATATTTGAAACTAATTTTGTGCCAGGTAGTGCTCCCAACATTGATAGTGCTCCCCAACAGTACCCCAAAAGTACCTGTGCCTGAGTACCACCATAGTAATAGTGCTTCCTTCACAGTGCCCCCGTTAGTAATAAAGCTTTTCTAGAGTACACTCATTAGTAAGGCTCGGTTCACACAGAGTTTTTTGCCACAGTTTTTGCGGCATTTGATTTCAATGAGAGGTGGAGGAGTTTTGTCCCGCAAGCGGGAAGAACCGCTTGCGGGAAAAAGAAGCGACATGCCCTATCTTAAGGCGGTTTCCGCCTTAAAAAACTCATTGAAATCAATGGGACACGGAAAAAAACGTGGCAAATGGCCGCAGCGGTTTTTTACGCGTTTTTGGCGCGTTTTATGGAAAAAATGCTTGCGATATTTTCTTTTGCCTGTTGAAGAGGTAAAAAAAAAGGCTCAAAAAATGCGGCAAAAAACTCCTTTGGTGCAAAACCACTTAAAAAAAAACGGAGCTGATTTTTACAGGCAGAGTTTTCTGCCTGCAAAACACTCAGTGTGAACAGGGCAATAGTGTTTCCTTAAGCGTGCCCTTATTAGTTAGTAACCCCTTGGTGCACCAGGACGCAACTGTATGTCATGGTGGAAAGTTTCTTCACGCACCAGGATGTAGAGTTACTGAGTAGTTCCTGGTGCACACTGTCAGCCAGCCGTCCATCGCCGCTGAATTTGGCAGTAAACCCCTTAAATGTAGCGATCGAATTTAAGGAATTTGTAACAGATCGGCAGACCCCACGATGCGATTGCGGGGGCTGCCGATGGTTGCCATGGCCAGAAGCCTATGAGAACTATAAGGACAATTATAGGAAAAAAAATTAAACCGTGACAAAAAGTACACATATTTGGTATCACCTCGTTCGTAGCGACCCAAACTATAAAACTATAATATTCTTTTTCCCACATGAGCAATGCAAAATAAATAAATAAATAAGAAACTGCCAGAATCGCTTTTTTTTTTGGTCACCACCCCTCCCAAAATATAGAATAAAAAGTGATCAAAAAGTCGCATGTACCCCAAAATAGTAACAATAAAAACGACAACCGGTCCCAAAACATTAAAAAAACGATACACATTTGGTATCGCCGCAATCGTATTGACCCGCAGAATAAAGTAAAATGTAATTTATAGCGCACGGTGAACACTGTACAAAAAAGAATACAAGCATTGTCAGAATTGATGGTTTTTGGTCACCTTGCTTGCCAAAAAATGCAATAAAAAGTGATAAACAAAATAGCATTTACCCCAAAATGGTACCAACCAAAACGACAGATTGTCCCGCAACAAATAAGCCCTCACGCAGCTCCAGGGGAGAAAAAAAAAAAAAGTTCTGCCTCTCAGATTATGGCGATGCAAAATGTGCAGAATGTTCCAAAAGCGGATAACATCGGGCACCATTTATCAGTGCGACTCCGGCCACATATCCGCGGATTATTATTTATTTACCGCATTATTAGACCCTCTTATTATATCCTGATGTACTCCGCCCAGTTTATATATACCCTGATGTACTTCACACAGCTTACATATACCCTGATGTACTCCTCACAGATTACATATACCCTGATGTACTCCTCACATATTACATAAACCCTGATGTACTCCGCACAGATTACATATACCATGATGTACTCACAGATTACATATACCCTGATGTACTCCGCACAGTTTACATATACCCTGATGTACTCCGCACATATTACATATACCCTGATGTACTCCTCACATATTACATATACCCTGATGTACTCCTCACATATTACATATACCCTGATAAACTCCTCACATATTACATATACCCTGATGTACTCCTCACATATTACATATCACCTGATGTACTCCTCACATATTACATATACCCTGATGTACTCCTCACATATTACATATACCCTGATGTACTCCTCACATATTACATATACCCTGATGTACTCCTCACAGATTACATATACCCTGATGTACTCCTCACAGATTACATAAACCCTGATGTACTCCGCACAGATTACATATACCCTGATGTACTCCTCACAGATTACATATACCCTGATGTACTCCGCACAGATTAAATATACCCTGTTGTACTCCTCACATATTACATATACCCTGATGTACTCCGCACAGTTTACATATACCCTGATGTACTCCGCACAGCTTACATATACCCTGATGTACTCCGCACATATTACATATACCCTGATGTAATCCTCACATATTACATATACCCTGATATACTCCTCACAGCTTACATATACCCTGATGTACTCCTCACATATTACATATACCCTGATGTACTCCTCACATATTACATATACCCTGATGTACTCCTCACAGATTACATATACCCTGATGTACTCCACACAGTTTACATATACCCTGATGTACTCCGCACATATTACATATACCCTGATGTAATCCTCACATATTACATATACCCTGATATACTCCTCACAGCTTACATATACCCTGATATACTCCTCACAGCTTACATATACCCTGATGTACTACACACATATTACATATACCCCTGATATACTCCGCCCAGTTTATATATACCCTGATGTACTCCTCACATATTACAAATACCCTGATGTACTCCTCACATTTTACACATACCATGATGTACTCCTCACAGATTACATATACCCTGATGTACTCCTCACAGATTACATATACCCTGATGTACTCCGCACAGATAACATATACCCTGATGTACTCCTCACAGATTACATATATCCTGATGTACTCCTCACATATTACATATACCCTGATGTACTCCGCACAGCTTACATATACCCTGATGTACTCCTCACAGATTACATATACTCTGATGTACTCCTGACATATTACATATACCCTGATGTACTCCTCACATATTACATATATCCTGATGTACTCCTCACATATTACATATACACTGATGTACTCCTCACAGCTTACATATACCCTGATGTACTCCTCCCAGATTATATATACCCTGATGTACTCCTCCCAGATTACATATACCCTGATGTAATCCTCCCAGATTACATATACCCTGATGTACTCCGCACAGTTTACATATACCCTGATGTACTCCGCTCAGATTACATATACCCTGATGTACTCCTCCCAGATTATATATACCCTGATGTACTCCTCCCAGATTACATATACCCTGATGTACTCCTCACATATTACATATCACCTGATGTACTCCTCACATATTACATATACCCTGATGTACTCCTCACATATTACATATACCCTGATGTACTCCTCACATATTACATATACCCTGATGTACTCCTCACAGATTACATATACCCTGATGTACTCCTCACAGATTACATAAACCCTGATGTACTCCGCACAGATTACATATACCCTGATGTACTCCTCACAGATTACATATACCCTGATGTACTCCGCACAGATTACATATACCCTGTTGTACTCCTCACATATTACATATACCCTGATGTACTCCGCACAGCTTACATATACCCTGATGTACTCCGCACAGCTTACATATACCCTGATGTACTCCGCACATATTACATATACCCTGATGTAATCCTCACATATTACATATACCCTGATATACTCCTCACAGCTTACATATACCCTGATGTACTCCTCACATATTACATATACCCTGATGTACTCCTCACATATTACATATACCCTGATGTACTCCTCACAGATTACATATACCCTGATGTACTCCTCACATATTACATATACCCTGATGTACTCCTCACAGATTACATATACCCTGATGTACTCCACACAGTTTACATATACCCTGATGTACTCCGCACATATTACATATACCCTGATGTAATCCTCACATATTACATATACCCTGATATACTCCTCACAGCTTACATATACCCTGATATACTCCTCACAGCTTACATATACCCTGATGTACTACACACATATTACATATACCCCTGATATACTCCGCCCAGTTTATATATACCCTGATGTACTCCTCACATATTACAAATACCCTGATGTACTCCTCACATATTACATATACCCTGATGTACTCCTCACATATTACATATACCCTGATGTACTCCTCACAGATTACATATACCCTGATGTACTCCTCACAGATTACATAAACCCTGATGTACTCCGCACAGATTACATATACCCTGATGTACTCCTCACAGATTACATATACCCTGATGTACTCCTCACAGATTACATATACCCTGATGTACTCCTCACAGATTACATATACCCTGATGTACTCCGCACAGATAACATATACCCTGATGTAGTCCTCACAGATTACATATATCCTGATGTACTCCTCACATATTACATATACCCTGATGTACTCCGCACAGCTTACATATACCCTGATGTACTCCTCACAGATTACATATACTCTGATGTACTCCTGACATATTACATATACCCTGATGTACTCCTCACATATTACATATATCCTGATGTACTCCTCACATATTACATATACACTGATGTACTCCTCACAGCTTACATATACCCTGATGTACTCCTCCCAGATTATATATACCCTGATGTACTCCTCCCAGATTACATATACCCTGATGTAATCCTCCCAGATTACATATACCCTGATGTACTCCGCACAGTTTACATATACCCTGATGTACTCCGCACAGATTACATATACCCTGATGTACTCCTCCCAGATTATATATACCCTGATGTACTCCTCCCAGATTACATATACCCTGATGTAATCCTCACATATTACATATACCCTGATGTACTCCGCCCAGCTTACATATACCCTGATGTACTCCTCACAGATTACATATACCCTGATGTACTCCTCCCAGATTACATATACCCTGATGTAATCCTCCCAGATTACATATACCCTGATGTACTCCGCACAGTTTACATATACCCTGATGTACGCCTCACATATTACATAAACCCTGATGTACTCCTCACATATTACATATACCCTGATGTACTCCTCACAGATTACATATACCCTGATGTACTCCGCACATATTACATATATCCTGATGTACTCCTCACATATTACATATACCCTGATGTACTCCGCACAGCTTACATATACCCTGATGTACTCCGCACATATTACATATATCCTGATGTACTCCTCACATATTACATATACCCTGATGTACTCCGCACAGTTTACATATACCCTGATGTACTCCTCACAGATTACATATACTCTGATGTACTCCTGACATATTACATATACCCTGATGTACTCCTCACATATTACATATATCCTGATGTACTCCTCACATATTACATATACACTGATGTACTCCTCACAGCTTACATATACCCTGATGTACTCCTCCCAGATTATATATACCCTGATGTACTCCTCCCAGATTACATATACCCTGATGTAATCCTCCCAGATTACATATACCCTGATGTACTCCGCACAGTTTACATATACCCTGATGTACTCCGCACAGATTACATATACCCTGATGTACTCCTCACAGATTACATATACCCTGATGTTCGCCTCACATATTACATAAACCCGGATGTACTCCTCACATATTACATATATCCTGATGTACTCCTCACATATTACATATACCCTGATGTACTCCGCACAGGTTACATATACCCTGATGTACTCCTAACAGTTTACATATACCCTGATGTACTCCGCATAGTTTACATATACCCTGATGCACTCTGCACAGATTACATATACCCTGATGTACTCCGCACAGCTTACATATACACTGATGTACTCCGCACAGCTTATATATACTCTGATGCATTCCGCCCAGTTTACAAATACCCTGATGTACTCCGCACAGTTTACACATACCCTGATGTAATCCTCCTAGATTACATATACCCTGATGTACTCCGCACAGTTTACATATACCCTGATGTAATCCTCACATATTACATATACCCTGATGTACTCCTCACAGATTACATATACCCTGATGTACTCCTCCCAGATTACATATACCCTGATGTAATCCTCCCAGATTACATATACCCTGATGTTCTCAGCACAATTTACATATACCCTGATGTACGCCTCACATATTACATAAACCCTGATGTACTCCTCACATATTACATATACCCTGATGTACTCCTCACAGATTACATATACCCTGATGTACTCCGCACATATTACATATATCCTGATGTACTCTCCGCACAGCTTACATATACCCTGATGTACTCCTAACAGCTTACATATACCCTGATGTACGCCTCACATATTACATATACCCTGATGTACTCCTTACATATTACATATACCCTGATGTACTCCGCACAGCTTACATATACCCTGATGTACTCCTCACATATTACATATACCCTGATGTACTCCTCACAGATTACATATACCCTGATGTACTCCGCACATATTACATATATCCTGATGTACTCCTCACATATTACATATACCCTGATGTACTCCGCACAGTTTACATATACCCTGATGTACTCCTCACAGATTACATATACTCTGATGTACTCCGCACAGCTTACATATACCCTGATGTACTCCTAACAGCTTACATATACCCTGATGTACTCCGCATAGTTTACATATACCCTGATGCACTCCGCACAGATTACATATACCCTGATGTACTCCGCACAGCTTACATATACACTGATGTACTCCGCACAGCTTATATATACTCTGATGCATTCCGCCCAGTTTACACATACCCTGATGTACTCCGCACAGCTTACATATATCCTGATGCACTCTGCACAATTTACATATATCCTGATGTACTCCTCACAGTTTACATATATCCTGATGCACTCCGCACAAATTACATATATCCTGATGTACTCGGCACAATTTACATATATCCTGACGCACTCCTCACATCTTACATATACCCTGATGTACTCCTCACATATTACATACACCCTAATGTACTTTGCACAGCTTACATATATCCTGATGTACTCCGCGCAGCTTACATATACCCTGATGCACTCCGCACAGATTACATATACCCTGATGTACTCCACACAGATCACATATACCCTGATGTACTCATTACATATTACATATACCCTGATGTACTCCTCACTGCTTACATATACCCTGATGTACTCCGCCCAGTTTACATATACCCTGATGTACTCCACACAGATCACATATACCCTGATGTACTCTGCACAGTTTACATATACACTGATGTACTCCTCACAGCTTACATATACCCTGATGTACTCGGCACAGCTTACATATACCCTGATGTGCTCCGCACAGCTTAAATATATCCTGATGTACTCCGCACAGCTTACATATACACTAATGTACTCCGCACAGCTTACATATACCCTGATGCACTCCACACAGATTACATATATCCTAATGTACTCCGCACAGCTTACATATACCCTGATGTACTCCGCCCAGCTTACATATACCCTGATGTACTCCTCACACCTTACATATACCCTGATGTACTCCGCACAGCTTACATATACCCTGTTGTACTCCGCACAAATTACATATACCCTGATGTACTCCACATAGCTTACATATACCCTGATGTACTCCGCCCAGCTTACATATACCCTGGTGTACTCCTCACACCTTACCTATACCCTGATGTACTCCGCACAGCTTACATATACCCTGATGTACTCCACAGAGCTTACATATACACTGATGTACTCCTCACAGCTTACATATGTCCTGTCACGTTGGGACTGTGGACCCACTGGACTGTACCGCCTTAACGGTATGGCAGCTGGCCAACAGGACACAGGTAAAAGTCTATAGTTCGTGTAGGAATACCTGTGGTGGCTTCAGACAGTAGCGAGGCAGGTTCGGAAGGGACTTTGGCAGCAGGCGTGGTGTAACAGGACAGGCGTGGAACACAGCACAGCACAGCACGACTCGAACTCAATACGGTACTTGAACAGGATAGCACGGGATACAGGTTACAGGTTACATGCAGCAGGAACAGGAAGCATTGGGAACTGGAAGACACTAGGAGACCATTTGCAGAGACAAACAAGGGTGACAACAACAAAGCTCAGGAAATACAGGGAGAGGCAGAGCCCTTCTTATAGTCCAGGGTGCTGGGACCAATCAGCTCAATCTCATACCTGGCTCATTAAAGAGGCTCTGACACCACATTATAAGTGGCCTATCTTCTACATAATGTGATCGGTGCTGTAATGTAGATTACAGCAGTGTTTTTTATTTGGAAAAACTATAAATTTTGACGGAGTTATGCTAATGACTTTCTTAATAGACAAGTGGGTGTTGTGGAGAGAAGTGTATGACGCTGACCAATCTGTGACCAATCAGTGTCATACACTTCTCTCCATTCATTTAATCAGCACACAGTGATCCTGCGTTGTTCACTATGTGCAGTCACATACTCACACATTAACGTTACTGAAGTGTCTTGAGAGTGAATAGACATCGCTTCCAGCCAGGACGCGATGTCTATTCACAATCCCGACACTTTGGTAACGTTTGTGTGGGACTTACAGCACAGCACGCGTGATCTCGCAAGATCACGCTGTAAGCTGTCATTTACAGCGAAATCACGCTTGCTGGGCTGTAAGTCCCACACAAACGTTACCAAAGTGTCGGGATTGTGAATAGACATCGCCAGTGGCGTAGCTATAGGGGTCGCAGCGGTCGCAGTTGCGACCGGGCCCCTAAGCCTTGGGGGCCCACGGGCCCCCGTTGCCATACAGCATTTTTTCTAACTAAATCTCCTGTGCCGTGAAGCCGGCACTTCCGGGTTACGGTCACATGGTACACTTAGTGTACCATGTGACCGTGTTGTCACGTGACACGGCTTCCAGACAGAGCAGAAGAGTCGGTGCGGAGGACTCCAGGTAAGCTGCAGTGTAATGTATTGTAATGTATTGTGTTGTAACGTTATGTATTGTAATGTAATGTATGTGATGCCTTGTAATGTATTGTGTTGTATGCAGTGGAGAGGGGGGGGGGGAGCGTTAAATCACAGCCCCCCCCATCTCCACCGCAAACTGCACAATACAGTATAGTACACATGAGTGTATGAGAGCGGGGCTGCGGCTGTGTAATACAGTCACTGCCCCGCTCCTGAGTCCTAACATGTGCGCGCCGTCAGGATGATGTGATGCGGCCGGCGCTGCACTAATGAGCGTTGGCACTGAAGACAGAACATGGTGGGCGCGCTACAAAACACCCCCATGTTCTGTCCTCAATGCCTGAACCGCCGCTCATTAGTGCAGCGCCGGCCGCATCTCCACATGCTGACCGCGCGCGCACTTATCATATCATATCAGGAGCGGGGCAATGGCTGTATTACACAGCCGCAGCCCCGCTCTATAACGGCGGAGATCATAGAAACCGCTCATCTCCGCCGTTATTCTCCCGAATGCTGCGATCAAAGCTGACTGCAGCATTCAGAGGAAAATGAGAAGGGGGGATGCCCCTGTATCGCGTCACAGGGAATTCCTGTGATGCGATTAAGGGACATACCATATATGGGCAGACAGCCCAGGGTCTGTTGAAGGACCCCAGGGCTGTCTTACTATATTTCCTGTTAGGGCATACTGAGGTATGTCCTAACAACTGCCTGTGTACTATACATACACAGGCTAATGTACTGGCTTATAGCTATAGGCCAGTACATTGAAGTTTAAAAATAAAATAAAAACAAAGTAATGTTAAATAAAAAAAATACACATACACTTTTTTTATAATAAACATTAAAATAAGTCTCAATACATAAAACATACACATAATCGGTATTGGCGCGCCCGTAATAACCTGCACAACAATTTTTTTGCATCATTTATGATGTGTACTCTGTAAAAAAATAAAATAAAAATAGCTTTCTATCACTTAGGCCCCATTCACACGACCGTGCCCGCAATCAGGGCCCGCGATTGCGGGCACGGCCGGCCGCCGACTGCCACCCGCATTTTCGGGCCGTGCTCCCATACTAAGTATGGGAGAATGGCCCGCAAAATGCAAAAGGACGGACATGTTCCATAATTTTCGGAACATTTCTACGGCACGGACACCCATCCGTAGCGCTACGGAAATGTGTCCGCGCTCAATGAAAGTGAATGGAGGTTATTTACGGTCGTGTGCATGGGGCCTAGTTGTGAGGCACAAGGTGCGGTGATGAATTTAACCTCCATGTGCCTCACATTAATAGTAATTAACCCCATCATGTACCTTACATATTAGCCCATTATGGCTGAGAAACATGATGGGGTTAATTACTATTAATGTGAGGCACATTCAAAATTCATCATCACACCTCGCGCCTCACATCAGAAAATGGAAGAACTTTTTTTTTTTTCTTTATTACTGTTGGCAAAGTAAACGAAGTATCGGTATCGAAGTCCAAATTTTGGTATCGTGACATCCCTACACTGTGGGTCGCGTCCCCCTGGGGGTTCGTGAGTCACTCACCGAGGTCCCGGTTCCAATCAATGCTGGAGCAAGGAGCTGACATCTCCTTGATCCAGCATTCCCTGTGCCGTGAGCGGCTCGACGCAGGCAGGTGGGATGTAGCGACATCATCGCGCCTTCCTGCGCTGAGTCACTCATAGTACACACCGGAGGAGGCGAAGGATCCTGAACTCGACGTGGGAACGGGGATAGGTAAGTAATTATGCACATATGGGGGCATTATACTGTATGGGGGGGCTGATATTGGGGGCAGCTATGGGAGCATTAACTGTGTGGGGGCAGCTATGGGAGCATTAACTGTGTGGGGGCATTATACTATGGGGGCTGTTGGGCAAGGCGTCTGGGCATAGGAGCGCGCAGGGGTCTGATGATGATGGTGGTGCTGGGGAGGGGTAGGGGGGCCCAAGCTGAATTCTTGCACCCGGGCCCATGAGTCTTTAGCTACGCCCCTGGACATCGCGTCCTGGCTGGAAGCGATGTCTATTCACTCTCAAGACACTTCAGTAACGTTAATGTGTGAGTATGTGACTGCACATAGTGAACAACGCAGGATCACTGCGTGCTGATTAAATGAATGGAAAGAAGTGTATGACGCTGATTGGTCACTGATTGGTCAGCGTCATACACTTCTCTCCACAACGCTCGCTTGGTCAAAAAGTAAAAACATGCCCAGTTGACCATTAAGAAAGACATTAGCATAAAGCCAAAATAGGTCTTAACTCCGTCAAAATTGATCGTATTTCTAAATAAAAAACACTGCTATAATCTACATTACAGCGCTGATCAGATTATGTAGAAAATAGGCCATTTATAATGTGGTGACAGAGCCTCTTTAATGCTGGACTGAGCTCGCGAGCGCACCCTGGTGGTCACTGTGGAACAGGACGGCTGCATGTGCAGACATCTCTGGAGAGAAGGCCGTCGACCGGATGGAAGGAGTTCGTGGTTAGCGACCACGGACGTTACATGCCCCCACATTATATACTGAAACACTAGTAAAACCGCAAAACAAACAACTACCAAGCAAAATATGTGCTCCAAAAGGCAAATATTGCCCCCTCGCTTTTGAGCCCTACAGCGTGCCCAAACAGCAGTTTACGTCCACATATATGGCATCGCCATACCCGGGAGAACCCGATTAACAATTTATGGGGTATTTGTGTTCTGTGGCACAAGCTGGGCACAGCATATTGTGCACTAAAATGGCATATCAGGGAAAAATTGCAATTTTCACTTTGCACCATCCACTGCGCATTAGCCCCTTCGCGAACAATAACGTAATAGCACATCGTGGTGTAAGGGGTGATGTATGGAGCGGGCTGACATACTGAACCACTCCATATGCTGTGGGTGTCAGCTGTGTGTTACAGCTGACACCCGGGGCTAACGGACAGGAACAGCGATCGTGCTGTTACAGGAGCCAGTAAAAATGACAATTTACTGTAATACATTAGTATTGCAGTGTATTGTAACAACGATCAAAGGATCGCTGGTTCAAGTCCCCTAGGGGGGACTAATAAAATGTGTAAAAAAATAAATTGAATAAAGTTATTAGTAGTGAAACAAAAAATTTTTTTTTCCTCTAAAGTAATGTAACATCGAAATAAAATAAACATAAATTTGGTATCGCTGCATCTGTAAAAGTTCAAACTATTACAATATACCGTTATTTAACTCGCACGGTGAACGCCGTAAAAAATAAAGAAACCGACAAAATTGCTGTGTTTTGGTCACCTTAGCGCTCAAATTTTTTTAAATAAAAAATGATCAAAAAGTTGTATGTACAGATGTAGCCGTCTTTACCTTGACTTTTAACGCATTAAATAAACAGAGGCTAGATCCTTTATCTTGACTTTTCAATGGCTTTTGTTGTGTGATATCACGTTGCAGCAAGTTATCAGAATCAAGTTAAAGATGGCTACATCCATACCAAAAAATAGTAGCAATAAAAACTACAGCTTGAACCGCAAAAAATAAGCCCTCACACCGCTCAATCGACCAAAAATAATAATGTTATGGCTCTTAGGGTATGTTCACACAGAGTGTTTTCGGCTGTTTTTATGGCCATAAACGCCCGAAAAATGGCAGAAAAATCGGAAGCAGAACACCTCCAAACATCTGCCCATTGATTTCAATGGGAAAAACGGCAAAACGGAAAAACGGCATTCTGTTCCAACGGGCCGTTCTTTTACACGACCGTTTTCAAAAACGGCCGCGTAAAAAAGAAGTGCAGGTCAGTTCTTGGGACATTTTTCGAGCCGTTTTTCATAGACTATTGAAAAAAGCTCCAAAAACGAAAAATGCAGCTAAAATCGCGAGTGGCTTAAAAAACATCTGAAAATCAGGAGCTGTTATCCCTTGAAAACAGCTCCGTATTTTCAGATGTTTTTGAGTTTGTGTGTGCACATACCCCTAGACTGTGGTGATTTTTTTTTTAAACAAATCGTTTTTTCTTTTTAAAAGTAGTAAAGTATAAAAAACCTATATAAATTTGGTATCATTGTAATCTTATTGAGCTGCAGAATAAAGTTAAGTTGTCATTTTTACCACAAGGTGAATGCCGAAAAAACGAAACCCGACAAACAATGGAGGAATCGCGGATTTTTCCCATTTCAGCCCGCAAAGAATTTTACTTTAGTTTCCAAGTACATTATATAGTACTTTATTCATTGTGTCAATAGAAACTACAACTGCTCCCGAAAAAAATAATTCCTCACACCACTCTACTGACGGAAAAATAAGGGTATGTTCACACGTAGTCAACCAAAACGTCTGAAAATCCAGAGCTGTTTTCAAGGGAAAACAGACCCTGCTTTTCAGACGTTTTTTTACCAACTCGCATTTTTCGCGGGGTTTTTCGCGCCGTTTTCGCTGCGTTTTTTACGTCCGTTTTTGGAGCTGTTTTCATTGGAGTCTATGAGAAAACAGCTCCAAAAACTTCCAAAGAAGTGTCCTGCACTTCTTTTGACGAGGCTGTATTTTTACGCGTCGTCGTTTGACAGATGTCAAACGACGACGCGTAAATAACAGGTCGTCTGCACAGTACGTCGGCAAACCCATTCAAATGAATGGGCAGATGTTTGCCGACGTATTGGAGCCGTATTTTCAGACGTAAAACGAGGCATAATACGCCTCGTATACGTCTGAAATTTGGCCGTGTGAACATACCCTTAAAGTTATGGCTCCTGGAAGGCGGGGAGTGAAAAACAAAAATGAAAAAGCGAAAAATAGATCAGTACTGAAAGGGTTAATTAATTTCTAATGAAAAAAAAACTTTTATGACCACATGTGGGTTATTGCCGTAGTCGACAGAAATTGCTTTACAATTGTTATGCGGCTTTTTTTTCCTTTATCCTTTGTCAAAATGAAAAAATGCAACATTTTAGTGGAAAAAATGTTGATATTAATTTTCATGGTCTAAATGCTCACTATAGATAGATTCTTTAAGGGTGCAGTTTCCAAAATGCGGTCACTTTTGGGGATTTTCCACTATTTTGGTCCCTCAGGGGTTTTGCAAATGCGACATGGCTCCGCAAACAAATCCAGTTACATTTTTGCTCCAAAAGCCAAATAGCGCTCCTTCCCTTCTAAACCCTGCCGTAAGTCCAAACAGCAGTTTATTACCAAATATGGGGTATTTCTGTATTAGGGAGAAATTGCTTTACAAATGTTGGGGTGTTTTTTCTTTTTTATTCCTTGTAAAAATTAAACATGTCTAAGTTCTTTTAGCAAAAAAAGTAGATTTTCATTTTCGTAGACTATTTTCAATACATTTAGCAAAAAAAACAAAAACTGGAGGGGTTCAAATGCTAATTATACCCCTAGATAAATTCTTTGAGGGGTGCAGTTTCCAAAATGGAGTCACTTTTGGGGGGTTTCCACTGTTTTGGTACCGCAAGACCTCTTCAAATCTGACATGGTGCCTAAAATATTTTCTAAAAAAAAAAGGAGGCCCCAAGATCCACTAGCTGCTCCTTTGCTTCGGAGGCCTGTGTTTCAGTCCATTAGCACACTAGGGCCACATGTGGGATATTTCTGTAAAATGCAGAATCTGGGCAATAAATATTAAGTTGCGTATCTCTGGTAAAACCTTCTGTGTTACAAAAAAAATTTATTACAAATAAATTTCTGCAAAAAAAACAACCCAGAAATTTGTACATTTCACCTCCACTTTGCTTTAATTCCTCTGAAACGCCTAAAGGGTTAAGAGACTTTCTGAATGCTGTTTTGAGTGGTGGAGTTTTTAAAATGGGGTGATTTATGGGGATTTTCGAATATATAAGACTCTCAAAGCCACTTCAGAACTGCTGGTTCCTGAAATGAACTTAGATGTGATTGATAACAGGTGGATCCTGCCTGTCAAAGACCTGCAGGAGCCGAGGTCACTGAACCCGTTAGTACCGCTGACCTGCCGGGTACAGGATTCAGTGTAAGATACAGCTGCTCTGACTACAGGATACAAAGCAGCTGTATCTCAAAAAGTAAAAATTATTTTTAATAAAAAGTATTACAAAGTTGCACAAATCACACTACAGTTTTATTTTTGTGTTTTTTTTTCAAAGGTGTACATAGCTTTTAAGCTTACTCAGAGTGCCCCCATTAATAACAGTACTTCCCCCAAAGTGCCCTGATTAGTAATAGTGCTTCCCTAGAGTGCCCACATTAGTAAAAGTACTTCCCCCAAAGTGTCCCCATTAGTCATAAAGGATTCCGCCAGAGTGCCCGGATTAGTAATAGTGCTCCCCAGAGTGCCCTTATTAGTAATAAAGATTCCCTATATTGCCTCCATTAGTAATACCTTGACTTGCTTCTGGAGAAGCCCTACCCATCCTCACTAAATTTATTTGGGCAGGAAAACCTTCTCGGATTGCACATTCAGACCCAAACATAATGGGGGTATGGGCCTTTCAGACTTTGAATCTTATCAATAGGCTTCCCGTCTGTTGCTGGTCATCGAATGATGTAGACATGGGGAAATTAAGCAATTGGTGTCCATGGACTTCCCTCACCCCAGTTTTTGTTACATTGTGGTTGGGTGAAAAACTCAGACACGCCACCATAGGCCTTAATTGAAAGTAGCTGTCACTATCTTTCCTAGAATAGAAATATCCGCTTCTACACACCCCTCATTCCCACTCGGTATGGAAAATGGCCCAATCCAACATTGGATATCTGGTAACACATTTTGTGCCACGGGAGGGGAATTGAATGTCCATCCAAACCCTTGCATCCACATCAGAAACTCAATCTCTCATGAACTGGCAAATGACTCATCTCAGACGTTTCTTGTCCCCTCAGTCTCGCCCTTTAGATTATGCGTGTGCTAAAACACCTTTTCAGAGCGTATGCGAAGCATCAAGTGTCATACGTTGTGCCATATCTGACTTCTACGAGATGTTGATTTTGCCGACTAACTCTCAGATTCCTACCTATCTGCTCAATTTTCGAGAGGGACCTGGGTATCTACTTTTCAGTCGAACAGAGGGACCATCTATACACACTAACACAGAACTCTTTTAGGGCAAGCAGGATACAGGCGGCAGGTTTTAATATTCTCTCAAGTTGGTACAGGTTGCCCTCCAAGCTCCATGCGCTTATGACCACCATTTTGCCGATGTTTGGGGGATGCAAAAGGTAACAGGGCACACTTCATCACATATTTTTGGAATGTCCAATGTTGGAGAGCCTTTGATCAAAGGCTTGGTGTATATACTCAATTTACTGACCATGTTCTACCAAGATCTCAGCCTTTGTTTCTGCTGAATTTTGTGAAATCCCCCTTTCTACTGATAATCGTTCTGTGATTCGCCATTTGGTCAATGCAGCAAGGGCCTGTGTCCCCACTCTATGGAGACAAACAGTCTACCGTTCAATTTCTCTGTGGTATAAAAATAATACCGGAGGTCATGACGATGGAAGATCTTACTGCTTGGCTCACACGACAAGTTTCTTAAATCTTGACACCATTCGATATGTTTTCAAAGCTCTGTTGAATTCAGTTCTCTCGTGTCCAGTAGAGTTAGTTTAAGCTTTTTTTTCTTTTTCCTTCCTCTCCTACCCTTCCCTTTGCCTAAAGAGAACCCCTTCCTGTTGGCTCTTCCTCTAATTCCTATTATTTTGAGGTAATTATACCATACATCCTGTTATTGTAGACCATATCCCACATTTGAGATATAACTTGGACAGTTATTGTATTTTAGAACTGTGAGTCAGAAGGTCATGCACAGATTCTTCTCATTCTCTAAAGCATAAAAACAAAGAGATGATAATTGGATAAGAAGGAGTAGGGACTACCTGAAGATTAATGAGAAGAACGTGTGTAAATATATTTCCTTGGGAGGCTAAAGGATTGATATGTCCTCGTCTAGCAGTTAGGCTCATATATTTGATCTCATATGGGATAGGTGAAGGTCTGTTCTGTCTACTGAGGTCATTTTTGATAGCTGTACTTTTTGGTGTGGTCATCGAGATCATTTTGAGAGGATAGTCCAATGAATCTATAGGCAACTGTTCTCCAAATAAACTTTTCTATACATTACTTCCATGGTATATGGTTCTCCTAGCCAACCTACACTACAAAAAGTGTGAACGCCCAAAAATATCACATCCATACAGGCTTATTTATGGGTATTGATATAAAGTTGGTTTCCCGATTAAGAATTTCCTTCACTGGAATGAGGAGGTACAAACCAAGTAGGAGCATTCTCCTGGCATTTGCTACAGTCAACTGTCAAACAGAGAGATTTTGAGTTGGGATTCAGCCTTACGTCCTAAGTCAGATCTTGTCATGGTGGTCTCTGACTTCTATAGGACCCTTCAGTCATGGAAACCAATCAAATCTACAAAGCTCCCAATGAAAAGGTATGATTGCGATATTACTTCCACAGGCAGTTTGGACCTCAGGGGCAGCTCGCGAAGGGCAAAAAGTAAGCAGAGATAAAAAATTAGCAAATCTGTGTATGCCGAATTAAAAAATAATTGAACTAGACGGCTGTTGCCCTAAGACTAAAGTTCCGGTGTTGAGTTGAGATTGCATGGCTGTATAATGTACTATGAAACCTCCTTAAGAAGACCAACCACCTCAAGGGGGTGATCCTCACAAAGAAGAAGGCCAGTATACATAATATATGATGGAACTGAAAATCTATAACAGAAAATCTGATGTAGATAAAGGAGTGGTCTTTTCAAAGAGGTGGTCTTTTGGAGAGGTTTCACTGAACCTGTGACCAAGGTGGCTGAATGCAACTTTTTGAATTTATCCATGACTGGTATGAGCACAGATCAGGTCTACTTAAGATTGTAGGTTATATACAATCTATTCAGGCTTCACTCAGTCAGTAGCTCTGTATAGACCTGACCCATAGTTCAAGATACCATCATGAACTTCAATATCAACTTCAACACTTCAGTGTGACCTACAGACAGAATCTATACCCACGGCCACTGTGTATCCCCAAAAATATCCCTAACTGCCTAATAGATATTTTTAAAGTTCAGTCCCCATCAAATTCGTAATTCATACGACCTTGGTGGGTGTTAAAGGGTTATTCAAGGATTCTAAAAATATGGGGAAAGGGCTAGAGATACCATAAGCTTGGGCCCCTCTTCGAGGGTTCCCCTGCCTCTAAGATGAGTCTTAATGAGTGTTAACAAGATGTACCAAGAAAGATGATAGAACTTGGGGTTAGTTACAATATATAATGATCATCCATTATGTATAGAGAAAAGAAGGGTTCATCATCATCGTACTGTAAGAGCAAAAAGACTATGGAACTCTCTGGCACAGGATCTTGTAATGGTAAATTTGATGATCTTTTTGAAAGACATAATCTTACAAGTTATGGACACTACATTGCTTGAAAGGGGACATTGATCCAGGGATTTATATTGAATTGCCATATTTGGAGTCGGGAAGGAACTTTTCCCCCTCATTGGAGGAAATTGGCAACTGCCTCCGAATTCCTTTAGGAATTTTGAGGCAGATTTTGACCTGCCTGTGCTTTTTTGGTGCGGTTTTTGCAGCGTTTTTCGCCACGGCCATGAAAAGAGCGCTGCAGGTTTTTTCTGCCTCCCAGTGATTTCACTGGGAGGTCAGAGGCGAAAACCGCGGCAACAAAGGACATACCGCTTATTTTCTATCTTATCGGCTAAAACTATTTCGGCCGTTTTTTGGCGCTGATTCCCACATCAAAATCAGCGCCGAATAACTCTTGGGAACAGTGCCTAATAGAGGTTTTTTATTCTCCCTCTGGATTAACATTGAAATTAAGAAATAGGTAGTAATTGAAAGGAATTGTTTCATGTGCTGTGCCTGGTATTGCTGTATACAAAGAATAGCACTTAGCTGCAATACCGGACACAGCCTATAGGGCAGAGGGGTGCTATTTTTGGGAAAACCTTCCAAAAATGAGCACACAAGTCTAACTTCTTTCATTTTTTGTTTTCTGCAGGGGCCACATAAGGAGTCGCAGTCTTTATATCATGATCCTCTCTGCTTTGGTTTATATCTGTATTCTATACAGTTCACTAGCAGAATTCTGTGAACCAGGTGAGTGACAGGTGGTAAATGGGTGGGCGGTGTCTGCCATAGCATTGAATTGTAAAGGGCTGTGGAATATGTTGGCGCAATATAAATAAAGATTATTATTATTATTTTTTTTTTCCTTAGCCCTCTCTGCTCTAATGCTATCATTTTTATGTTTATTTTTGTGACTATTTAGGGCACCAAATTGTGGTGCAAATCTAGCCATGGCAACGCGTTACTCTGCCATCCTGCAGCCCAGCCTTCAGGAATGATGTTTCATCCCAGGTGACCGCTGCAGCAGTCACATGGGATGAAACGTCACACCTGGCTGGACGCAGAAGCAGAGAGTTCTGGGTAAGTATAATCTTTTTTTTTTCTGAGTAGCTATTTTTGAGGCGGAATCGCAGCTTTTCCACGGCAAAAATCGCAACAACTCCTATTTGTTGCAGGTTTTACCTCCCATTGCATTCAATGAAGAAAACCCGCAAAAGAACACCAGCGATTCCTCAGTATAAATTGACATGCAGGTCAATTTATGAACATTTTTTCTGCGTTTTTTTGTTCAAATCTCATCCACTCTGCTGCTACTGTATGCTGCGGATTTTCCGCAATGAAATACGTTGCGGAAAATCTGCAGTATATATGTGGGAACCCGGCCTTACTCAGTTTTTGTGTATATATAGGACTTTATTTTTTTTAGAATGATTGGGCTTTCAATTTGAAAAAAATATATAAAATTGAAATAAAAAGTTGAAATTACTTTATTTTAATCATGTAAAAAAAATATTTTGGTCCACCATTTTATATAATTTATTTTGATATATAAAATAGAGGTTGTGCATCGGGGCAAGGGCTGGGGATATAATAATAATTTGTAAGTGTGTATGTGGGTTTTATTAAGGGTTATTTTTAAATTTTTACTTTTAGATTTTTAGACCATTGAGATACTTTATTGCTGTTATTTTTTTTTTTTTTTTTTTAGAATACAGTTTTTCCTTTTAACTAGAATTTCCATTAGAGCTCCAGTTGCAAGGTCAGACAGTCCTGATCTTGCGACAACTGAGTGCCTTGTATTGGTGGTGGTGGTGGGGATGTTTCGCAGGGCATATGTCCTGGGTACTGGGTACCAGGAGGTCTGGGTGCTTGCTCAGGCTATTTAGATACAGGGCAAGGGCATAGAACTGGGTGACCCTTTGCCTTCTTAGGACTCAGGGGCAGCTGTGACTATGGCAGGATTATGGAGAGAGGAAAAAAATAGAAATGATGCGTGTGCAGCTTCTGTGACCGGGTGACCAAATATAACTCTCTACAGTCACCAAAATGGCTGACTATGATTGATATTTTCTGTCCTCGCACAAATCGCTGCTCTTATAATGAGATTTCTAATTTATTGCTTGGATGGAGATGCCCTTTAAATCCAATAACTGCTCTGTTTGTTTTCTTAGATGACAAGCACAAATATGGAATTTCCCAGGTTCCCTCTAAGGTTGAAGCAAAGTATGGAGATAATGTTAGCTTCACTTGTACTATAAATGAAAAGTATGAATTTAACTTTGTATTGGTCGTGAAGGATACGCATCGTATGATAATAAGAAACACATCTTACATCAAGAAAGAAATGGAGAACATCTTCCTCAGGGAAAACAAACCTAACAATTTTACAATAACAGTTTTAGTAAAAGATAAGTCGGACTTGGATGCTTACTACTGTAATTACATACTGAAGGAAGATAACACTGAGATCTGCGGAGCACAAACATTCATTACTATTCCACTCACTGGTGAGTTTGCGACCTGGGACCTGTCACTAAAACAATCACATTTTAATTTACAGATGTAGGAGAGCTGAGTTTGTTTAGTGTAGTCAAGCTGATTTTTCATGTTATCTGTGTTTTTACATAGGACTGCAGGTTTAGAGCAGCTGGATGTCCCCATATAAATTAATACCCACATGCTCCCATATATAGTACCTGATACGCTACCCCTATATAGAGTATTAGCCACATGCCCCCACATAAAATGCCTGCCAGCCTCTGTACAGTGTCGCACAGTCCCCTATACAGTTCTTGCCACATGTGCCAGCCATATGACTTCACATATATACTGTGCAGCCACATGTTTCCCATATACAGTGCCTGACACATACCTACCTATAAGGGTATGTGCACACGATAACGTCAATTACGGCTGAAATTATGGAGCTGTTTTCAGGAGAAAACAGCTCCTGAATTTCAGACGTAATTGCTCGTATTCGCGTTTTGCGGGGCGTCCATTACGGACGTAATTTGGAGCTGTTCTTCATTGAAGTTAATGAAAAACGGCTCAAATTACGTCCCAAGAAGTGTCCTGCACTTCTTTGATGAGGCTGTTATTTTACGCGCCGTCTTTTGACAGCGACGCGTAAAATGACAGGTCGTCGGCACAGTACATCGGCAAACCCATTGAAATGAATGGGCAGATGTTTGCCGACGTATTGAAGCCGTGTTTTCAGGCGTAATTCGAGGCGTAAAACGCCTCGTTTACGCCTGAAAATAGGTTGTGTGAACCCAGCCTAAGGGCAAACCACAGTCCCCAGGGGCATATCTATAGGGGTGCAGAGGTAGACTCGCACCTGAGGTGGTCGAATAGTTCCTCTGCCGTTAAGAAGACACCAGTGTTATAAATGGCATATGGTAGCTGGGGGGGGGGGCAGTGGAACAGATATTGCATTGGGCCCCAAGAGCTTCATGTTATGCTTCCGACAGCCTCCCCATGTAGAATATTCATCATGTCCAAGCTTAGATCACCACATGATACTGCCACCTGCTGGCCACACTGATTAAAACACTGGTAAACCAGATATCATTATTTTAGCGTCCTAAGTCTCGATATGTCCCTCTTGGGACAGTAAGGGTGGGCCTGGGGACATCTGAATTTGGGACACCTGGGGTGTTCTGTTTGTTATTTCTTCTTCTGATGATGATTACACATAATAGTTGATATCACACATTTTATTGTATAGAGATGTTAGCTGCCATTACACATGAGGCTGCCTGGGGAACTTCAACCAACAAGTCCCAAGGTCCCAGTTGGACCCACATATAAATAGAGAGATAGAGGCCATACACAGCATATAACATATTGCTACATCCTTTCTCTTTTAAATGAAGCAGCAACAACAACAATGAAATGTAACCAAACAGAATATAGTAAACATGAACAAATAGAAGGCATCCTTGAGGTGGGCTGGCTTTCTGGTTGTTCTGCCAACTCGAGTAACATAAGATGTCACACCCATCTTGTTGTTCTTCTGATTCTGGAAATACGTTTTTTGGGATTGTCTGTCTCTGGTATGAGTCCCCACCCTGATCCTCAGCAGTCCCTGTTGCTTTGTTGCCTGTAGTTGCAATCTCATTGCTTTGAGTATATAGTGTTCATAGGGCCATGCACCATCGCGTTCTTCAAAGGGCCATGCACCATCGCGTTCTTCAAAGGGCCATGCACCATCTCATTCTTCAAAGGGCCATGCACCATCTCGTTTTTCAAAGGGCCATGCACCATCTCATTCTTCAAAGGGCCATGCACCATCTCGTTCTTAAAAGGGCCATGCACCATCTCGTTTTTCAAAGGGTCATGCACCATCTCATTCTCATTCAACCAACAAGTCCCAAGGTCCCAGTTGGACCCACATATAAATAGATAGAACTCTAGAGGCCATACACAGTATATACCATATTGCTACATGGGGGTCCGACTGTTTAGGCCTCATGCACACATCCTTCAACGTTTTGATATCCGTTTGTAACGGATCCGTGTGTCCGTTATGACTTCCATGTGCTTTCCGTTTTCACTCCGTGTCCGTTCCGTTTTAAACGTTTGTTGCGCTTCGGTTTTAAAAACGGAAGGTATTGAAATTAACTTGTCACATGACCCATAGGAACGTCACATGATGGTTTTGGCGCTGTTTTCTCTAGCTTTCAGAGCATAACAGAGCAAAGCAGGGGCATAAATAATGAATTACAGCAAAGTGCAATCTGTGTATTTAATGACTTATTTTCTGACGCTGTGCACGAGTTCCCTGCTCCCAACGACGCTGCAACAGCTCCTTTGAAAGCTCCTCCCACGTGGCATCCTTTTTGTACCGGTCGTGGTTGTGCCCGCGTATCCCACAGTTGTGGGTGGTCATGCACCATTGTGATCAGTCTGTCCACATCCATCTTGTGTGTTGAATGCTGTGAACTTTTGAACTTGGGCACGCCCAGGCGTTGCTTGGCAACGGATCCGTAAAAAACGGACGACACACGGATGCCTTCCACGTGCCAATGGGCACCACGGTCACTGAACAACGGACAAAAGTATAGGACATGCTCTACTTTTGACGGAACAGAACAACGGAACCGTCAAAACAACGGAAGTGTGCATGGCCCCATTGAAATGAATGGGTCAGGGTGCTATCCGTTAAAAAAACGGATAGCACCCTGAATAAAATAACTGAAGTGGGCATGAGGCTTTAGTCTTTCTTAATCAGTCTGGATGATTTCCATTTGAAAGAATTAGTGTAGAAGATTCATTTATGTCTGCTCGCTATGGGAACACAAGGTCATGTGGCTGCCTCTAAAGGTCCCTTCCCTATCTGTCAAATTACCAGAACCTTGCGATCATCTTTCATGTGTTTCTTGAGAGTGGAGATAATTTTGTGTCTTTATGTCCCGTGACAGACAGCTCATTTCCAACTATCGCAATTGTGTTAATCACCTTAGCTGTCGTGGTTATCGTTCTGGCCTTCTGTTTTTGTTGCTATAAACATGTGAGTATATATTTTTATTTGCTATGTTGTGACATATGTGATATATTCTCCATCACGATACAATTATAAACCAACAGACATAATTCCAACTGTGCACCAAGTGTGTTATATGGCATCTTCATAACAGTCCTGCTAATTACACAATAAATACCCAGGACACTCCAGATAATTACTACATTAATAACCCAGGATTGTCCAGCTGATTACTACATTAATAACCCAGGATAATCCAGCTAATTACTACATGAATACCCAGGAAAGTCCAGCTAATTACTACATGAATACCCAGGAAAGTCCAGCTAATTACTACATGAATACCCAGGAAAGTCCAGCTAATTACTACATGAATACCCAGGACAGTCCAGCTAATTACTTCATGAACACCCAGGACTGTCCAGCTAATTACTTCATGAACACCCAGGACTGTCCAGCTAATTACTACATGAGCACCCAGGACTGTCCAGCTAATTACTACATGAGCACCCAGGACTGTCCAGCTAATTACTTCATGAACACCCAGGACTGTCCAGCTAATTACTACATGAGCACCCAGGACTGTCCAGCTAATTACTTCATGAACACCCAGGACTGTCCAGCTAATTACTACATGAGCACCCAGGACTGTCCAGCTAATTACTTCATGAATACCAAGGACAGTCCAGCTAATTACTTCATGAACACCCAGGACTGTCCAGCTAATTACTTCATGAACACCCAGGACTGTCCAGCTAATTACTACATGAATACCCAGGACAGTCCAGCTAATTACTACATGAACACCCAGGACAGTCCAGCTAATTACTACATGAATACCCAGGACAGTCCAGCTAATTACTGCATGAACACCCAGGACAGTCCAGCTAATTACTACATGAATACCCAGGACAGTTCAGCTAATTACTACATGAATACCCAGGACAGTTCAGCTAATTACTACATGAATACCCAGGACAGTCCAGCTAATTACTACATGAATACCCAGGACAGTCCAGCTAATTACTACATGAACACCCAGGACAGTCCAGCTAATTACTACATGAATACCCAGGACAGTCCAGCTAATTACTACATGAACACCCAGGACAGTCCAGCTAATTACTACATGAATACCCAGGACAGTCCAGCTAATTACTACATGAATACCCAGGACAGTCCAGCTAATTACTGCATGAACACCCAGGACAGTCCAGCTAATTACTACATGAATACCCAGGACAGTTCAGCTAATTACTACATGAATACCCAGGACAGTTCAGCTAATTACTACATGAATACCCAGGACAGTCCAGCTAATTACTACATGAATACCCAGGACAGTCCAGCTAATTACTACATGAACACCCAGGACAGTCCAGCTAATTACTACATGAATACCCAGGACAGTCCAGCTAATTACTACATGAACACCCAGGACAGTCCAGCTAATTACTACATGAATACCCAGGACAGTCCAGCTAATTACTACATGAATACCCAGGACAGTCCAGCTAATTACTACATGAATACCCAGGACAGTCCAGCTAATTACTTCATGAACACCCAGGACTGTCCAGCTAATTACTACATGAGCACCCAGTAACGGAATAATATTCCCATACAGTGACTGAATAATACCACCATACAGTGACTGAATAATCTCACCATACAGTGACTGAATAATATTCCCATACAGTGACTGAATAATACCACCATACAGTGACTGAATAATCTCACCATACAGTGACTGAATAATATTCCCATACAGTGACTGAATAACACCTCCATACAGTGACTGAATAATACCACCATACAGTGACTGAATAATACCACCATACAGTGACTGAATAATACCTCCATACAGTGACTGATAATAGCTCCATACAGTGACTGAATAATACCACCATACAGTGACTGATAATACCTCCATACAGTGACTGAATAATACCACCATACAGTGACTGAATAATACCACCATACAGTGACTGAATAATACCACCATACAGTGACTGAATAATACCACCATACAGTGACTGATAATAGCTCCATACAGTGACTGAATAATACCACCATACAGTGACTGATAATACCTCCATACAGTGACTGAATAATACCACCATACAGTGACTGAATAATACCACCATACAGTGACTGAATAATACCTCCATACACTGACTGACTAATACCTCCATACACTGACTGATAATACCTCCATACAGTGACTGAATAATACCACCATACAGTGAATGAATAATACCACCAAACAGTGAATGAATAATACCACCATATACTGACTGAATTATACCACTGTACCGTGACTGAATAATACCACCATACACTGACTGATAATACCTCCATACACTGACTGATAATACCTCCATACAGTGACTGAATAATACCACCATACAGTGACTGAATAATACCACCAAACACTGACTGACTAATACCTCCATACACTGACTGATAATACCTCCATACAGTGACTGAATAATACCACCATATACTGACTGAATAATACCACTGTACCGTGACTGAATAATACCACCATACAGTGTGTAAAGGATCTGCCAGGCACAGCTTCGGGGTTAACTCCCATAATTAATCAGTCAGCACCTGAGAATACATCCCTGAGGCTGACTCCTGCTTCCACCACTGTGGCTGGCAGGCTTAGGAGTGGGAGAGCCTATCGTAACCTGGCCAGACTCAGCTAGCTCCCGCCCTCGGTCTATTTAAGCCTGCCCTTCCTGTCCCTCTGTGCTGGTTATTCTTTTCTTGTGGTTCCTGGCCCAGCTACAGCTCCTGCTATTTTTGATCCTGCTCCATACAGACCCTGGCTTACTGACTACTCTTCTGCTCTTCGTTTTGTACCTCGCACACTCCTGGCTTGACTCGGCTCGTTCACCTCTCTGGTTGCTCACGGTGTTGCCGTGGGCAACTGCCCCTTTTCCTTGCTTGTGTTCCTTTGTATGTTTGTCGTGTTTGTCGTGCACTTACTGAGCGCAGGGACCGCCGCCCAGTTGTACCCTGTCGCCTAGGGCGGGTCGTTGCAAGTAGGCAGGGACAGAGTGGCGGGTAGATTAGGGCTCACTTGTCCGTCTCCCTACCCCCCGCCATTACATAATAACCAGCCCATACCTAGTCTACCCTGGTCCCCGTGAGACCCTGGCTCAGCAAATGCAGGGTCTCTCCCTTCAAGTCCAGGCCCTGGCTCAGAGGGTCAACCAGCCTGATGCTACCTTGGTAGTTCCCCTCACCGCACCTCTTGAACCCCACCTCAAGTTGCCCGACCGGTTCTCAGGGGACCGGAGGGATTTTTTCTCCTTTCGGGAGAGTTGTAGGCTTTACTTTCGTTTAAAGCCTCATTCCTCAGGTTCTGAGAGCCAGCGGGTGGGTATAATTATGTCCCGGCTCCAGGAAGGGCCCCAAGAAAGGGCCTTCTCCTTGGCTCCTGACGCCCCTGAACTTTCCTCCGTTGATTGTTTTTTTTCTGCTCTCGGACTTATTTATGACGAGACTGACAGGACTGCCTTTGCTGAGAGTCAGCTGGTGACCTTAAGTCAGGGTAAGAGACCTGTTGAGGAGTATTGCCCTGACTTTCGGAAGTGGTGCGTAGCTTCTCGGTGGAATGACCCTGCGTTATGGTGCCAGTTTAGGTTGGGTCTGTCGAATGCCCTGAAAGACCTGCTAGTTAGCTATCCCTCTTCTGACTCCCTAGACCAGGTTATGGCTTTAGCGGTACGACTTGACCGACGTCTCAGGGAACGACAACGTGAACGTTTATGTGTTTTCTCCTCCGACTCCCCCATGATGCCTCCCGAAGCTCCGTTGCTTCGTTCCTCCCCGAAAGATTCAGAGATACCTATGCAACTCGGGGCCTCCATGTCCCCCCAACAACGTAGAGAATTCTGCAAAAAGAATGGTCTCTGCTTCTACTGTGGGGACGACAAGCATCAAGTGAACAACTGTCCTAAGCGTAAGATTGCAGCCAGAGAACTTCCGCGTCTAAGTGATCATCGGGGAGGTCACTTGGGCGCACAGGTATTTCCCGTAACTATGAAACATACTAAGATCTTGCTTCCCTTTCAGGTCTCGTTTGCTGGCCGGTCTGCCACTGGCAGTGCCTTCGTGGATTCAGGGTCCTCTACTAATATCATGTCTGTGGAATTTGCTATGTCTCTAGCTATGCCTCTGATTGATTTGCCTAAACCTGTCCCGGTAGTGGGTATCGACTCCACTCCTCTTGCTAATGGTTGTTTTACACAGCATACCCCTGTTTTTGAACTCCTTGTTGGCTCCATGCATTTGGAGCAATGCTCTGTATTGTTGATGCAGGGATTATCGTACGATTTGGTTCTAGGTCTTCCCTGGTTGCAGTTGCATAATCCCACGTTTGACTGGAATACTGGGGAGCTAACCAAATGGGGTAATGAATGTTGTACGTCATGTTTTTCTGTTAATTCTATTTCTCCCCCTAAGGAGGCGAATACGCTACCCGAGTTTGTTCAGGACTTCGCTGATGTTTTCTCTAAGTAGGCCTCCGAAGTGTTACCTCCTCATAGAGAATACGATTGCGCTATCGAATTGGTACCAGGAGCTAAGCTTCCTAAGGGTAGGATATTTAATCTTTCTTGTCCCGAACGTGAAGCCATGAGAGTGTATATCCAGGAATCCCTGGCCAAGGGTTACATTCGTCCCTCTTCTTCTCCGGTAGGTGCTGGCTTCTTCTTCGTAGGGAAGAAGGATGGTGGTCTTAGGCCATGCATTGACTACCGTAGCCTGAATAAGGTCACGGTAAGGAACCAGTATCCCCTTCCTTTGATTCCTGATCTCTTTAATCAGGTTCAGGGGGCCCAATGGTTTTCTAAATTGGATTTACGGCGGGCGTATAACCTTATTCGCATCAAAGAGGGGGATGAGTGGAAGACTGCGTTTAACACGCCCGAAGGCCATTTCGAATACCTCGTCATGCCCTTTGGGTTGTGTAATGCCCCTGCGGTCTTCCAGAATTTCATAAATGAGATTTTGAGAAATTACCTGGGGATATTTCTGGTAGTGTACCTTGATGACATACTGGTGTTTTCCAAGGACTGGTCCTCCCACATTGAGCATGTCAGGAAGGTGCTCCAGGTCCTTCGGGAAAACAAACTGTTTGCCAAAACCGAAAAATGTGTGTTTGGGGTACAGGAGATTCCCTTTTTGGGTCAAATCCTCACTCCTCATGAATTCCGCATGGACCCCGCCAAGGTTCAGGCTGTGGCGGAATGGGTCCAACCTGCCTCCCTGAAGGCGTTACAGTGTTTTTTGGGGTTCTCTAATTATTACAGGAGATTTATTGCTAACTTCTCGGTCATCGCTAAGCCCCTTACGGACCTCACTCGCAAAGGTGCTGATCTCCTCCACTGGCCTCCTGAGGCTGTCCAGGCTTTTGAGGTCCTTAACCCCTTCCCGCTCCTTGACGTACTATTACGTCATGGCAGCTGTATCGATCGCGCTCCATGACGTAATAGTACGTCACGGGAGTAACGGCCGTTTCGGCCGTCCTCCCGACACATACAGGAGCTGTGACGCTGCTGTCTTGTTCAGCAGCTGTCACAGCTCCTACAGCGGGGACCGATCGCTGTGTCCCCGCCGATTAACCCCTTAAAAGCCGCGTTCTATAGAGATCGCGGCTTTTTAGGGGTTAAGCTGCCATCGCCGGCCTGCTACGCGATAGCGGCCGGCGATGGTGACTATGGCAACCGGACACCAAACAATGGCGTCCGGCTATGCCATAGACGGAAGCCTAGTGGGTCCTGACAACGTCAGGACCCACTATGCTCGCTGTCAGTGAGTAGCTGACAGTTCTAATACACTGCACTACGCATGTAGTGCAGTGTATTAGAATAGCGATCAGGGCCTCCTGCCCTCAAGTCCCCTAGTGGGACAAAGTAATAAAGTTAAAAAAAAGGTAAAAAAAGATGTGTAAAAATAAGAAAATAAAAGATTTAAAAGTAATAAAAGTAAAAATCCCCCTTTTTCCCTTATCAGTCCTTTATTATTAATAAAAATATATAAAACAAATAAACTATACATAATTGGTATCGCCGCGTCCGTAACGGCCTGAACTACAAAACTATTTCGTTATTTATCCCGCACGATGAACGCCGTAAAATAAAATAATAATAAACCGTACCACAATCACAATTCTTTGGTCACTTCACCTCCCAAAAAATGGAATAAAAAGAGATCAAAAAGTCGCATGTACCTAAAAATGGTCCTGATCGAAACTACAGCTCGTTACGCAAAAAATAAGTCCTCGCACGTCTTGATTGATTGAAAAATAAAAACGTTCTGGCTCTTAGAATAAGGTAACACAAAAAGTGAATGATTGTTTACAAAACTTATTTTATTGTGCAAACGCCATAAGACATAAAAAAAAACTATAAACATCTGGTATCGCCGTAATCGTATCGCCACGCAGAATAAAGTGAATGTGTCATTTATAGCGCACGGTGCACGCAGTAAAAAAAAAAGAATAAAAAAACAATTGTAGAATTGCTGTTTTTTAGTCACCACGCCACTTAAAAATAGAATAAAAACTGATCAAAAAGCCGCATGCACCCCAAGAAAACTACAATGGATTCCTCAAGGGGTCTAGTTTCCAAATTGGGGTCACTTTTGGGGGGTTCCCAATGTTTTGGCACCACAAGACCTCTTCAAACCGGACATGGTGCCTAATAAAAAAGAGGCCTCAAAATCCACTAGGTGCTCCTTCGCTTCGGAGGCCGGCGCTTCAGTCCATTACCGCCCGAGGGCCACATGTGGGATATTTCTCAAAACTGCAGAATCTGGGCAATACGTATTAAGTTGCGTTTCACTGATAAATCCTTTTGTGTTATAAAAAAAATGGTATAAAGAAGATTTTCTGACAAAGTCAATTTCACCTCTACTTTGCTCTAAATTTTTGTGAAACACCTAAAGGGTTCATAAACTTTCTAAATGCTGTTGTGAATACTTTGAGGGGTCTAGTTTCTAAAATGGGGTATTTCATAGGGGTTTCTAATATATGGGCCCCTCAAAGCAACTTCAGAACTGAACTGGAACCTAAAAAAATAAATAAATGAGGCAATACTTCGCTTCTTATATTATACTGATAATGAGCCGTGCCCACCCCGAGATGACCCCAGTTTTGACCGTTTGTATAAACGGAGACCCCTATTAGACCGTTCCAGTGCCCGGTTTTCCCCAGCATACACCCCCGAGAAGTGTATTTCTATTGATGAGTCCCGGGTACATTTTAAAGGGAGGGTTCAATTCCGCGAGTACCTGCCGGGTAAGAGGGCAAGGTATGGCGTGAAGATGTATAAGCTGCGAGAGTGCATCAGGGTATACCTACAGGTTTAGGATATATGAAGGAAAGGCCACCCCCAAACCAGACTGCATCCTAGACTACAATAGGTACATGGGAGGGATGGACTTGTCAGATCAAATCCTGAAGCCCTACAGCGCTATGCGGTGTGGTATAAGAAGCTGGCCGTGCACATCATACAGATGGCTTTGTACAATGCGTACGTGCTACGTCGATGTGCAGGCCAGACGGGAACTTTCCTGGAATTTCAAGAGGTGATTATCAAGAACCTAATCTTTAGTGACCAAGAAGGGGGGGCACCCAGTAGTTCTGGAAGCGGGGCCACACGCATCGTACCAGGGCGGCAACACTTTCCAGGGGAAGTTCTCCAAACTGGCAAGAAGGGAAAAAGTCAAAAGAGGTGCAAAGTCTGCTAAAAGAGGGCGATAAGGGATGACACAATATATCAATGTGACACGTGTCCCGAATAACCAGAGCTCTGTATGAAAGAGTGTTTTAAAATTTATCATACATCCCTTGGTTTATAATTTACCCCAATTTTACTTACCCTGATGCACTCCGCACAGCTTATCCCCCCTCGTCTTTCCCCTCTGAGCCCTGCTGTGTGCCCAGGCAGCTGATAACAGCCACATGTAGGGTATTGCCATACCCGGGAGAACCCACATTACAGTTTATGGGGTGTAGGTCTCCGGTCAAAATGCTCACTACACCTCTAGATGAATGCCTTAAGGGTGTAGTTTTTAAAACGGGGTCACTTCTTGCGGGTTTCAACTGTACTGGTACCTCAGGTGCTTCTGCATACATGACTTTGCACTAGAAAATCCCCAGTAGGCCAAATGGTGGTCCTTTCCTTCTGAGCCCTCCCATGGGCCCAAACGGCAGTTTATCACAACAAATGGGGTATTGCGGCCCTCAGAACAAATTGCGCAACAGAATGGGGTATTTTGTTTCTTGTGAAAATAAGAAATTTTCAGCCAAAACTACATATTATTTGAAAAAAATAATTTTGTTTTCATTCCCAGCCCAATTCAAATTAATTCAGTGAAAAAACTATGGGGTCAAAATAGTCACAACACCCATAAATGAATTCCTTGAGGGGTGTAGTTTCCAAAATGGGGTCATTTGTGATTGGTTTCTATTGATTTGATACCTCTGGGGCTCTGCAAATGCAACATGGCACCCGAAAACCAATCCAGCAAAATCTGGACTCCAAAGAACACACAGCGCTCCTTTCCTTCTGAGCCCTCCCATGGGCCAAAACGGCAGTTTATCACCACAAATGGGGTATTGCCGCACTCAGGAAAAATTGGGCAACAAAATGGAGTATTTTATTTCTTGTGAAAATAAGAATTTTTGAGCTAAAATGACATATTATTGGAAAAAATATATATTTTTTTAATTCCCAGCCCAATTCAAATAAGTTCTGTGAAGAAACTATGGGGTCTAAATGGTCACATTACCCATAAATGAATTCCTTGAGGGGTGTAGTTTCCAATGGGGTCACTTCTGGTGGGTTTCCATTGCTTTGATACCTCTGGGGCTCTGCAAATGCGACATGGCAGCCGAAAACCAATCCAGCAAAATCTGGACTCCAAAGAACACACAGCGCTCCTTCCCTTCTGAGGCCTCCCATGGGCCCAAACGGCAGTTTATTGCCACAAATGGGGTATTGCTGCACTCAGGAGAAATTGGGCAACAAAATTGAGCATTTTGTTCCCTGTGAAAATAAGAAATTTTGCTAAAAAATTACATCTTATTGGAAAAAATTTCATTTTTTTAATGTCACAGCCCAATTGAAATAGGTGCTGTGAAAAAACTGTGTGCTCAAAATGCTAACAACAACCATAAATTAATTCCTTGAGGGGTGTAGTTTCCAAAATGGGGTCACTTTTGGTGGGTTTCCATTGCTTTGATACCCCTGAGGCTCTGCAAATGCGACATGGCACCCGAAAACCAATCCAGCAAAATCTGGACTCCAACAAACATATAGCGCTCCTTTCCTTCTGAGCCCTCCCATGGGCCCAAACGGCAGTTTATCACCACAAATGGGGTATTGCCACACTAAGGACAAATTGGGCAACCAAATGGGGTATTTTGTTCCCTGTGAAAATAAGAAATTTTGATCACAAATGACATTTTATTGGAAAAAATGACATTTTTTTCATTTCACAGCCCAATTCAAATAGGTGCTGTGAAAAAACTGTGCGGTCAAAATGGTAACAACAACCATAAATGAATTCCTTGAGGGGTGTAGTTTCCAAAATGGGGTCACTATTGGGGGATTCCTACTGTTTTGGCACCTCAACACCTCTTCAAACCTGGCATGCTGCCTAAAATATATTCTAATAAAAAAGAGGACTCAAAATGCACTAGGTGCTTCTTTGCTTCTAGGGCTTGTGTTTTAGTCCACGAGCGCAGTAGGGCCACATGTAGGACATTTCTAAAAACTGCAGAATCTGGACAATACATATTTAGTAGTGTTTCTCTGGTAAAACCTTCTGTGTTACAGAAAAAAAAATGAATAAAATTGAAATTCCGCAAGAAAAATTAAATTTGCAAAGTTCACCTCCACTTTGCTTTAATTCCTGTGAAATGCCTGAAGGGTTAAAAAACTTTCTAAATGCTGTTTTGAATACTTTGAGGGTCTAGTTTTTAAAATGAGGTGTTTTATCAGGGTTTCTAATACATAGGCCCCTCAAAGCCACTTCAGAGCTGAACAGGTACCTTAAATAAAAGGCATTTGACATTTTCTTAAAAATATGTGAAATTGCTGTTTATGTTCTAAGCCTTGTAACGTCCAAGAAAAATAACCAAATGTTCAAAAAACGATGCCAATCTAAAGTAGACATATGGGAAATGTGAACTATTGACTATTGTGGGTGGTATAACCGTCTGTTTTACAAGCAGATGCATTTAAATTCTGAAAAATGCAATTTTTTCAAAATTTTCTCTAAATTTTGCAATTTTTCACCAATAAACACTTAATATATCGACCAAATTTTACCACGAACATGAAGCCCAATGTGTCACGAGAAAACAGTCTCAGAATCGCTTGGGTAGGTTTAAGCATTCCCACGTTATTACCACATAAAGTGAAATATGTCAGATTTGAAAAATGGGCTCTGAGCCTTAAGGCCAAAACTAGGCTGCGTCCTTAAGGGGTTAAGAAGTGCTTTATCTCGGCCCCGGTGCTGGTTCAGCCCAACCAAATGGAGCCATTTATCGTGGAAGTTGACGCATCTGAAGTGGGAGTGGGGGCTGTCTTGTCCCAGGGTACCGGGTCCCTCACCCATCTCCGCCCCTGTGCCTACTTCTCCAGGAAGTTTTCGCCAACTGAAAGTAACTATGATATTGGCAACCGCGAACTCTTAGCCATTAAATGGGCATTTGAAGAGTGGCGCCACTTCCTGGAGGGGGCTAGGCACCAGGTAACGGTCCTTACCGACCACAAGAATCTGGTTTTCCTAGAATCTGCCCAGAGGCTAAACCCGAGACAAGCTCGATGGGCGTTATTTTTTACCAGATTCAAGTTTTTGGTTACCTATAGGGCTGGGTCTAAAAATATTAAGGCTGATGCACTGTCGCGTAGCTTCATGGCCAGCCCTCCTTCGGAGGAAGATCCTGCTTGTATTTTGCCTCCAGGTATAATCATTTCCTCGATCGATTCTGATTTAGTCTCTGAAATTGCGGCTGATCAAGGTTCAGCTCCCGGGAACCTTCCTGAGAACAAGCTGTTTGTTCCCCTGCAATTCCGGCTAAGGGTACTTAGGGAAAATCATGACTCCGCACTATCTGGCCATCCAGGCATCCTGGGTACCAAACACCTCATTACCAGAAATTATTGGTGGCCTGGGTTGCCTAAAGACGTTAAGGCCTACGTCGCCGCTTGTGAGGTTTGTGCTAGGTCCAAGACTCCCAGGTCCCGACCAGCGGGCTTACTGCGTTCGTTGCCCATTCCCCAGAGACCTTGGACACATATCTCCATGGATTTTATCACCGAATTGCCTCCATCCCAAGGCAAGTCGGTGGTGTGGGTGGTGGTGGACCGCTTCAGTAAGATGTGCCACTTTGTGCCCCTCAAGAAACTACCCAACGCCAAGACGTTGGCTACCTTGTTTGTCAAACACATCCTGCGTCTCCATGGGGTCCCTGTCAATATTGTTTCGGACAGAGGGGTACAATTTGTTTCATTATTTTGGAGAGCCTTCTGTATGAAGTTGGGGATTGATCTGTCCTTATCCTCTGCCTTCCATCCTGAAACCAATGGCCAAACGGAGAGGACTAATCAATCTCTAGAACAATACTTAAGGTGTTTTGTCTCTGACTGTCAATTTGATTGGGTCTCTTTCATTCCCCTCGCCGAATTTTCCCTTAATAACCGGGTCAGTAACTCGTCAGGGGTCTCTCCCTTTTTTTGTAATTTTGGGTTTAATCCACGGTTCTCCTCCGTTTCACCTGGTAGTTCCAACAATCCCGAGGTAGAGGTCGTTCATCGGGAACTGTGCACAGTCTGGGCCCAGGTTCAGAAAAACCTAGAGGCGTCCCAGAGCGTACAAAAAACTCAGGCTGATAAAAAACGTTCTGCTAACCCCCTGTTTATGGTCGGGGATCTGGTGTGGTTGTCGTCTAGGAACTTGCGTCTCAAGGTTCCGTCCAAGAAGTTTGCTCCCCGGTTTATTGGGCCGTATAAGGTCATTGAGGTCCTCAATCCTGTCTCCTTCCGGCTGGAGTTACCCCCGTCTTTTTGTATACACGACGTGTTTCATGCCTCCCTCCTCAAACGCTGTTCCCCGTCCTTGGCTCCCTCGAGGAGACCTCCTGTTCCCGTCCTCACCCCTGAGGGGGTGGAATTCGAGGTGGCCAGGATTGTGGACAGCAAGATGGTCCAAGGCTCCCTCCAGTACCTGGTCCATTGGAGAGGATACGGGCCCGAGGAGAGGACTTGGGTACCCGCCCGGGATGTTCACGCTGGGGTATTGGTCAGGAGGTTCCACCTGCGTTTCCCCAGTAAGCCAGGTCCACTTAGAAAGGGTCCGGTGGCCCCTCATAAAAGGGGAGGGTACTGTAAAGGATCTGCCAGGCACAGCTTCGGGGTTAACTCCCAGAATTAATCAGTCAGCACCTGAGGCTACATCCCTGAGACTGACTCCTGCTTCCACCACTGTGGCTGGCAGGCTTAGGAGTGGGAGAGCCTATCGTAACCTGGCCAGACTCAGCTAGCTCCCGCCCTCGGTCTATTTAAGCCTGCCCTTCCTGTTTCTCTGTGCTGGTTATTCTTTTCTTGTGGTTCCTGGCCCAGCTACAGCTCCTGCTATTTTTGATCCTGCTCCATACAGACCCTGGCTTACTGACTACTCTTCTGCTCTTCGTTTTGTACCTCGCACACTCCTGGCTTGACTCGGCTCGTTCACCTCTCTGGTTGCTCACGGTGTTGCCGTGGGCAACTGCCCCTTTTCCTTGCTTGTGTTCCTTTGTATGTTTGTCGTGTTTGTCGTGCACTTACTGAGCGCAGGGACCGGCGCCCAGTTGTACCCCGTCGCCTAGGGCGGGTCGTTGCAAGTAGGCAGGGACAGAGTGGCGGGTAGATTAGGGCTCACTTGTCCGTCTCCCTACCCCCCGCCATTACAGTGACTGAATAATACCTCCATACAGTGACTGAATAATACCACCATACAGTGACTGAATAATACCTCCATACATTGACTGAATAATACCCCCATACAGTGACTGAATAATACCACCATACAGTGACTGAATAATACCACCATACAGTGACTGAATAATACCACCATTCAGTGACTGAATAATACCACTGTACCGTGACTGAATAATACCACCATACAGTGACTGATAATACCACCATACAGTGACTGAATAATACCACCATACAATGACTGATAATACCACAATACAGTGACTGAATAATACCACCATACAGTGACTGGATAATACCACCATACAGTGACTGATAATACCACCATACAGTGGCTGAATAATACCACCATACAGTGACTGAATAATACCACCATACACTGACTGAATAATACCACTGTACCGTGACTGAATAATACCACCATACAGTGACTGAATAATACCACCATACAGTGACTGATAATACCACCATACAGTGACTGAATACCACCATACAGTGACTGAATAATACCACCATACACTGACTGAATAATACCACTGTACCGTGACTGAATAATACCACCATACAGTGACTGAATAATTCCACCATACAGTGACTGATAATACCACCATACAGTGACTGAATAATACCACCATACAGTGACTGAATAATACCTCCATACAGTGACTGATAATACCTCCATACAGTGACTGAATAATACCACCATATTGTGACTAGATAATACCACCATACACTGAATAATACCACCATACTTCGACTAGATAACACTATGGACAGAAAAAAGTTGTGCGCAACCTTGCGAACATTTCAAAATGTCTGATCGGTAAAGATTGAAATTGATGCGCATGTTGTCCTAATGCTAAAATTCTAGCCTTATAGCCAAGTCCCCCCCCCACACACAAGCAGTCTATAACTAAGCCCCGCTCCACCACATATTTTGTTTAGGATGTATTCACACGTTGCTTTCATATTTTGATGCAATTTTCACTAAATTAAATGCAGCAAAAGCTGCAATATGGCTGCAGCACGTGAATATACTCTTAGGGTAGGAATACACGTAGCGTAAACACTGCAGATTTTCCGCAACAGATTTAATTGCGGAAAATCTGCACTATAATACAGTAGCAGCAGATTGGGTGAGATTTGAACAAGTCTCATGTCTACACAATAACTGTACATAAATTGACCTGCGGTGCGTTTTTAAAAAAAATCGGCAGCATGTTCATTTATGATGTGGAATCGCTGCTCTTGTATTGTAGTAGTTACCTATTCAATTCAATGGGAGGTATAACCCGCAATAAAGAGTCATGTGTTGCGGCAGAAATGCTGCGATTCCACCGTGAAAATCTCAAATGAGAAAAAAAAAAAGCTTGTTCTTACTCCCCGTCGTAGTCATAGCGATGCATATTCTCTTCTGAGCGCAGTCCGGCCTCCCGGGATAAAGATTCATCCCAAAGTGACTGCTGCAGCCAATCAAAGGCTGCAGCGGTCACATGGACTACAGCGTCATCCCAGGAGCCGGACTGCTCTCAGAACAGAATATGCATCGCTCTGACAACAACCGAGAGTATTAGCTTTATTTTTATTTCTGCAGTCTTTCCGCAGCGGACATGCTGCTGAAAAACGACACCAAAATTTGGTGCGTTTTTTTTCAGGTGGAATTCCCTGCGGTTTCCAGGACGGATACTATGTGTAGGTTTATGCAGTGTTTCCGCCCTGTGTGTCCCTACCCCTATAATCAAGTTGCTCTCCCCCACAAAAATGATCTCTAAAGAATCCTTTCTCCCCAAGCATAACATCTGCAGCCAAGTTCCCCTCCCCCACATATCATTTATAATAAGCTGCTACACAACAAAATAAACTATACAGAAGTCCCCCTCCCCAACAAAATAGATTTGTAAAGAATCCCCCCAAACTCCTATAGCATTTAGACAATGTCCCCTCCCCCACAAAATCAATGTCTCCTCCCACACAAAATCGATCTATAAAGAATCCCCACACAAAGCACCCATAAACAAGTCTCCCCTCCCCCATAATATCGATCTATGCAAAAAAAAACAACCATCCTGTAAGGCCCCATGCACACGACCGTAAAAAAACCTCACTTTTTGCGGACTGCAGTCGCGGTCCGCAAAAATGGACCCATTCACTTTCATTGAACGCGGACACCTTTCCGTAGTGCTACGGATGGGTGTCCGTGCCGTAGAAATGTTCCGAAAATTATGGAACATGTCCGTTCTTTTACATTTTGCGGGCCGTGCTCCCATACTTTTCTCTGGCAGTCGGCGGCCGGCCGTGCCCGCAATCGCGGGCCATGATCGCGGGCACGGTCGTGTGCATGGGGCCTTGCACATGATTTGTAGCTCCCTCTTTTCTCCTCCCTCACACAGCACAGACATGAACATGGATGACACTAAAGCTGCTGCTCTTACCAGAGTCCTGAGCTCCATGGAGGAGTCTTCACTGTGGCAGCAGCAGGAGAGCTGCGGGAGGCGCTGAGTCTGTGTGGCTGTGCAGTACAGGCTGTGCTGATTGGTGGAGCAGACAGAGGCCCCTGCTGCTCCACCAATCAGCGCTCACTTCACAATGCAAAGGAGAGGAAGGTGCATTTCTCCTCTCTGATGTGCAGCCTGTACGCAGATCCCCTCCCCCACCCCCTTTTTACTTAGTCCGGCGGGGAGCAAGGAAGGGGGTTGTAAAAAAATAACTCATTTGGCGCCGCCCCCCCCCCACCCCGCAAGGAGCCGCCTTAGCACTGCTGAGTTGCCGCCCGCTGCTTCTGAAACACAAGCAGAGGAAGGGAGCCAGCACAGCGCCCCCTTCCACCTGCTGGAGTGATGCGCCCTGTGCAATGGCACAGGTCGCACACCCTTAAAGGGTTATTCCCAAGTTGAGTCAAATGTATTTTTTTTAGGCATTCTAAGCTGAAATGAAATAATTATTTGCTGTTAAAAAGTTTTAAAAATCAATTCCCTAACTACCTTTTTTTTAAACTTGATAACTCAGCTAGTGCTGGTTATCTTTTATAAAAAGGGGCGTGAGCGGCTCGATGTCAATCAAGGCGATCTGCAGTGCGCGCGCTCCCGACGTTGCTAGATACTGTAGTTCTAGCAGCATCGGGAGAAAGTCTGTCTCAACCAGGCATGGTAAGCCTGGTTGAGACCAACACACCGTGAATTGCAACACCACGGCACCCTTCACACATATACACACATATGCACATATACACACACACAAACACACACACACGTTACATGCAGTATCTTGAGCGGACCGCTGACTTCTCACGACTGGTGGCCGGCCCGGCATCTAATGCGCATGCGCCGATATGCGCGTTCATGCTAGAAATGACATCCTCTCCTAAGGACGGAGAGGATATAATTGCGCTTGCGCGGCCACCGCTAAAGGTACATAGTGGTGGCCGGACCCCTAGACAATGAGCTACGAACCAAGAGGGACTGACAGCGACTTCAAGAAAGAATATCCAGAAAACGACATCGCTGGGATAAAGAAAGGTAATTACAAAAATGTATATCTTTAGAAGGGTGAGCTTAATAGATAGATTTTTGTAGATGGGAATAACCCTTTAAGGCCGGCTCTGGCCAGGATAGTCCAGCTAATTACTACATGAATAACCAGGATAGTCCATCTAATTACTACATGAATACTCATGACAGTCCTGCGAATTACAACATGAAGATTGTAGAAATTCATATTTCAGTAACATTTATAAGTGATTTTATTTTTTTTACAGAATCGAGTCACAAGAGGATTATAATGAAAATTATGTACATGAACCAGGAGACTTTGCAGGTTCATTATCTAGGAATTGCACTCTGACTGTACCCATCTGTTTATTGTTTTTCTTTTCTTTGCTGTGTTTTTGTTTTTAATAAGAATTTACTCTATATAATGTGGTTGTATAGAGGTAACCAAAGATGAATGTTGCATAAATGCAAATTAGGAGATCAATAAAACAATGATATCAGCGTAAAAATCATCTAAAATGTCAATTTGTATATGAAAGTTCTCCTGTTAATCTGTTCAGTATTTTACTTGTTAGAGCAGCAGTTTATGTTCCAGGGCTGTTCTTCATACAGTAAGAAAAAAGGTGTAACTATTGTCGGCCATATTTGAGATCAAGGACATCTATCTTTGTCACCCGGTCACCTACCTGCATATAAATATACACAAATACTTCTCTACTTCCCTCTTTCCATCACATTATCTGTTCTTTTTATGTGTGACTTTGGTATTTCCCAGATCCCTTTGGGCATTGGGTTTGAGAACATGATTACGGATCCCCTTATTGTGACTTAGAGGAAAACCTCAATAGTTCAAAATGAGTGCCCAATTTTGGTAATGAGTTTCGCCACCCAAGACAAAAGGGCCTGGTGTTCTTTCTCCAGTTGTATGCTACTTCTCATGACCCATGTATCATACTATGAACATCCAGAGCATGTCACGGACACAGGGTATGTGGACCCACTAGGCCGCTCCGCCGTAGCGGGGAGGCAGCTGACCAGGTCACAGTCTATGCGAAAGTCAATGGCAGACAGTAACGCTTGGGTACCTGAAATAGTCCGGACGGTGGCTGTGGCTTCAGCACGGATGGATGCTGGTGCGGCAGGTGGCGCCAGACTTGGCAGGCAGTATCCGATGAAGCAGAAGACACTGGACGTGGCAGAAGACACTGGACGTGGCAGAAGACACTGGACGTGGCAGAAGACACGACTCCAATGCTGGTAGGCACAGGGATTGGAACAATACGGAATACAGGAACGGGTAACAGCTGGAACGGGGAAACACTAAGGCACCATTTGCGAGACAGACTGGGATAGACTAACAACGCTCAGGCAAGGAACACTTCTTATAGACTAGGAAATCAGGGCAGTTGATGATGATGACGATCCTTTTGTGCGAGCGCGTGCACCCTACGGGACACAGCAGGACGGAGCGGAAGTGAGCGCTGGCGTCTCCTAGGAAGGAGACAGGGACCAGCGCTCACGGATCCATGGCTGCGGGCGTCGGGGGGTGAGTAAACCCGACGGCCCGCGGCCATGGACGTTACAGAGCATACTTACACAGCTGCTAGGGAGTCCTTGAGGAGAGGGGACCAAGCCCTGTTTATTCCCATCTTCTTTGATCTTGGGTGGCGAGAACCAGTAGTGTCGCTAGCATCGGGCACCCGGAGCCTAAGTCCTCAAGTTTGGGATCCGAGGGCGACTGCCGCATTCAATTGTATCTGCATCCTCAGGATGCAGATACAATTGAATACTATGGAATTCACTAGGATACAGGCCAAGTTAGGCCTTCAGCCTATAAGACACTGGGACAGCATCCCTGCACAGACCGGCGTGGTGGTGTCACTATGCAAGGATCCCATCTCGGAGTCTCATAGACTAAGGAGTCTGTGAGAACATGCAGCTCCATTCGTCATGGGAACGGGGCTAGGTGAGTGGCACTATCTACAACGGGGGCTGTGTGTGACACTATCTACAGGGGTGTGTGTGTGTCGCATTATCTACAAAGGGGTGTGTGGCACTATCTACAGCTGGTGTGTGCCACTATCTACAGGGGGTTTTATTGCACTATCTACAGGGGAGGTGTGTGGCACTCTCTATAGGGGGCACTTTGTGTGGCACTATCCCTATTAGACGTAACTTTGGTTGGGGCCACAAAATTTGTCCCTAAGGGTAAGTACAAGGATACTTACTGCTTGGACCCTGTATCTAAGCCTGTCATGTGATACTGTCTGCTGAGACAATGTATCTCATTCTATCAAGTAGTGTAGCTATAGGGGTCATAGTCTTAAAGATATGATATATATATATGTATATACGATAAACATATATCTTGGGGCTTGTGCCCCTGATCTTTTAAGACCCAAGCAACCCCCTGGATAGAACCTGTGCAGGTCTCCCCACTCCAGAAGAACGGCATTGTTGACAAGCAAAGTAATGTATAATTGGCCCAAAGGGTCATGGAAAGGTTCTGTCCATGGTGGTGAAACCAAGCCCAATAATTGGGTGGCCCATTCAGGGGCATAGTTTAGGGAATGAAGAGGTAGCAGTCACACTGAGGCCCTGATAACTCAGGGGGGCCAAAGGTCCCTCTGCCACATAAGACACCAGTATTATAAATGGCACATGCTAGGTGGGGTCCTGTTACACCTCTAGGCCTCTTTTAATCTATGCTATACTGCCTCCTCTATTCTGTACACCAATGTTTACTAGCAATGCACCACTCTAATTAGAGGTTGCCAATCGTGTAACATAACAAATGTTATCATATTAGCCTATAAAAGCTTGATCAAAAAAATTCATTCCATAATGTATGTCCTTTCAAAAAAAGCCAAAAATTACATGTAGCAGGTATGATGTGGCTGACAGTAATAGCAGCGATTATTCCATATTACTTGGGGCATTGCAGGGTTGCCAAGTATGCCAAGCATGGGACATTTTTTGACACCCACGTTTTCAGAAACTTTAAAGGTAGGATGAATTTCATAGCATTTTCTTAGGAGAAGCTGCCCGTGTTTGTACAAGTAGCATCACACGCCCTCAAAAAAAAAACTGCAGCCATATAAGAAGCCATGTTGGCATCCAGCATACTTTCAGCTCTTCCGCAGAAGACAAATGAGGATTGGCCCCCACTCTCCTGGTTACAATGTTCCGGCCCATTCAATTTTACATCTGTGTTCTGCACTGATCAGTGGCCTCATTATGCACTACAGGTAGGATTTATGTCTATTAGTGCCCATGGTATTCTTATGGGGCCATGCAACGAAGGGAGTATATACCATAGAGGCAGACAATGCCCCTTCTAGAGGACCCTACAGGAAGGTGGACAATGCCCAGGTTTTCCCCCAAAGTGGAGGGACATTGGACAGGACTGACCCTTTTCATATGACGGAGGAGGAAACCACAGTGGGGGAGGTTTCCTTTAACCCTCTCAAGGGATGGGTAGTCTGGTTGGTGGACGAGCACTGGGTTCTCTTATACCAGCCGAATGATATAGCCCAGTGGGGTAACTTGCCTTTCCTTCACCTGGGACAAAAATTTTGCTCTGTATAAATACCCTAGCCAAGGGGGAGTTGCTTGACTTACACTGCCCCCAGGTCACTCCCTAGCTATGTCCCTTGTATCATGCATCTATGAACGACAGAGTTGCCAAGTGCAAATTTCAAAAACCAATGTAAAATGTTAAAAATACCCCAAGAGCAGAGATTTTTTGGCTCTTGGTGATGCAGACGTGTAATGCTATCTGAACATGGTGCACTACTAGTGGCTCTGTGAGACCTGCGGGTTAAGGCTCGAGGTGTTTTGAGGGGCGTTGAGTATCAGCATGGTTAGCATGGGATGCAGTATTTGTGAGGTGGTGCCATGCTAGATATATCTTTAACACAACTCACTCCAATGCAGATCGGAGTTCTTCAGGGGCATTGCTTGGGTTTTAGAATATATGGGGCACAAGCTTCCCTCCCCAAAAAATGTAATTTTATATATATCAGACACAATATATCTATGACTAATGCCCCTATAGCTACACCACTGGATAGAATTGTATACATTGTCTCAGCAGACATTAGCAGACTGGATAGGTGGAGATACAGGGCCCCAGCAGTAAGTACCCTTAGGGGCAAATTTGACATTTCTGGTGCTCCAAGCAAAATGATGCCTGGGGGCTCTAATCAAAGACACCTGTAGAGAGTGCTCCACACAGTGTTCCCTGTATATAGTGCCACAACCCTCCTGTATAGTGCTACACACAGTCCCCTTGTAGATTGAGCCATACAGGCCCCTGTAGATAGTGCCACCCCACTTGTAAATAGTGCCAGACACCCCTGTAAATATTGCCTGGGTGCCCACCAAACAACTAAAAAAAAACCTTGGTTACAATTTTTTGTTCTTTAGAAGGCTGTGTGTAGAGGAAAACCCTGGGCTTTCTCCCTGCTATGCCATTAAAAGCGCTGCTCACCCGGAGACAGTATGGGGTGGTGGAGGGGAGCTCATAAGGATGTATACAGGTACCATTCATTGAACTCACCTTCCCCTGGTGGCAGCTAAAAGAATTTTAACCTTTTATGCTATTTTACAGGTACTTGCAACCGCACTCTATGGGCACCACTGACGTGAGTGTGACTATTAGGGGTTGATCTAATTCCTCTCACTCAATATTGCACTCACCTTCTACTCAGTTTGCCAATTAAACATTAATCACCCCCAATACCTACCAGGTTCTGGGCCGAAACATAAGCAGTACTTTTACCCAAATATAACAGCGTACGCACTTATCTTTGGAAAGTCAAATTGGTCTGTGGATTCTTGAGAGCATAGACTGAGCACATTTATTAAAGTTTGAAGCTGTAATGCTAAAGGCACCATCTTATCAAAAAGTCAAAAAGAGGCAAAATATAAAAGAGGCAAAATCTAAAAAAGACAAAAATATGCAAAAGAGATAACAGAGAGAAACAACAGCAAGACATAAGCACTAACACATTTTTTGAGTCTTCCACTTCCTTAAGTTAAGGAAGGAACAAGGTTTGCACACCTCAGACTTGGATCTGACACCATAATATGAACCCCTTTTTATTGTTCATGTCTTTATACCCTTAGTCCTTGGGTCAGGTTTCCTGGTCTGCCACCAGTTTATTAAAGTGGTTCTCCGCTTTGGACAATCCCTACTTATTAGAAGACTCCCTTGACATTAAGCAGATCACAAATTTTCCCCCTGCTGGGACCCTCAGCCATCAGCTGTAATTTGTGGGGAAACCTGGCAGAAAGTGTTCAGTTTCCCTGCAGCGCCACCACAGGAGAAATTAAGCATTACACAGTGCTCATTCATATCAATGGGTTGTCTGTGTATTATGGGACTGGACAGGCCCTCTAGAGCGGGAGACGCTCTTTTTGGCCGCTCTCTCTAGCCGCTCTCGATAAGAGATGATCATCCTGAACACAAAAATGCAAAACAGTGTTTAAGGGTGGACAGGACTTTTACATTTTTCAAGCATGTAAGAATAAATGTTAGTGATACAGGAGAATTATTAAGACTGGCGCTTCATACGCCTTTCATAGTAGATATATATAAAAAAAAGAAGTATACCCACTTCACCGCTCCTCTTCACCCAGTCCCCTCAGGCTCCTTCAGCATGGCGCATCTCATAAAAGCTCCTGACGCCGAGCATGCCCAGCTGCGTATGTGCTGCGGCATACTAAGGGAGTCTGAGGGGATCCGGAGGGGAGAAGAGGAGCGGTGAGCATATTTTAAAAAAAATCCGATAGGGATGGGGGTAATCTGATGGGGCATGGGCCTCTTCCTTGCTACACTTAACAGAGTAAAATGTAGATTTTCGCTGTAATTTATGCCAGTTTTCTGGTGTTAATTATAACCTATTTGTCAGGCCCCACCCCACTTTTGGTAAGCAACACCCCTTTTCAGAAAAGTGGCAAGGGTGGAAAAAGGACAGAAACTTTTTTTTTGTGCTAAATCTGCCTCTATGACTGTAGACTTAAAACAAACACATATACAGCAATATACAGAAGCAATATTTACTATGACGACTAATATCCCCACCATTGCAGATACCTTTTCGTTTATACGCATTTAAAGGGTTTTTTCACGATCGGACCACTGATGACCACTATCCACCAGCTGATCGGTGCGGGTTCCGGGTGTCAGAATATACTGATCGTCGTATATATATCGGTGATCATATACTGATGACCTATCCGGTGGATAAGTTATCAGTTGTCCGATCGTCGAAAAACCCCTTTAATGAAAAACATTCCAAAAGACAAAAGATATTAGAATTTTGGTTAGATCAGGGGCAAAGTGACACATGTATGGTTGGCATAACATTGCAAATACATTGCTTTACTTCTACAGTACTATCCTTGAATTACATTATGTCTTATACTCCAGTCACATTTAAAGTAAATGTAAAAATTCTGTTGGTCTCCTGAATTCCACCAGTCATATGACCTGACAACTTGGCTTAACTGTGTAACTGCCATCTGAGTTGCCAGAATACACTGGCAGCAGAAAGTCACAGAAAAATATATAAATATCTAAGTAGCTTTAGATGTGAAAGGAGAAGAAAAAAAAATACCAATTGGAACATTATTATGCAGGTACATTAGCTTTCGTGTCCCTGGCCATGGGTGGAAAATAGAATTTGGTAGAAGATTGTGGCCCAGAATTGTTTGAATCGTGGAGAAAGCTACTTAATCAAGAAGGTTCCTCTTGACCTTAAAGGGGTTGTACAGGATAAAAAATATGGCTATTTTCTTCCAAATACAGCGCCACTACAGTTTACAGGTTTTGTCTGGCATAGCAGATCAGCTCCATTCACTTCAATAGAGCTGAGCTGCAAAACTAGACACAACCTGTGGACAGGGGTTGCGCTGCTTCTTAAAGAAAGCGGCCATGTTTTTCTATACATGTACAATCCCTTTAACAGATAGGGTATGAACATTTCAACATGTCACTTAAGTGTTTAATTCAATTGAAGTGAGAGAGGAAGCCCAGTAGAAGAATGACAACACGCACAACAAAAAGTCAAAGATCTTCTAAGTCACTGTACTGTAGATCTAATTAGACCTTTCTGGCAATGCATTTCTCTATGGTAATGGAAAAAAAATGGAGACGTCAAAAAAAATTAAACCTCTTAATGTGGTTGGGGTCCATTGATGCTTTGTCTTGGTCTAAATATGCAGTTTGGAGGTCATGGGTAGCATTTGAGGTCACGGGGGCGTTGGAAGTTCTATTTAAAAATTAACTTCAAAACATTCTATCAACATCAGAAGAGGTTGTCCACAGCTAAACCTCATGAGCGCCCTTATGAAGTCACAGCTTGGGCCCACCAGATGGAGTAAACGGTGCGAAACCTTGTGGACTGGTCAATTGCACAAGAAGGCTGAATGTACCCTACTGACGTTGGGCTGGACCCTGGGAATGATCTTCAGGTTGCATCTCAAATTCAATTATGTCCTTTGACAAAAAATTGAGAAAATTAATTTTGATTAAACAATTTCATACTAAAGCAGAAGCTCATAAAATTATTACCAGTATTCTGTAACGAAAGCATCTTGCTTGATGGGCAGGGACATTTTAATAGGGTCTTGTCCTTATGGCTATAATACCCATTGTGACAATCTAGACCGAGTGCCTTTACAAGGGCTTTCATGGACCACCTATGTTTCCTCGAGACGTTAACAATGAAAAACAAAGCATTTCTACACTTTGCCAGCCCCTCTAGTAGAAAAAGCACATGTTGTATGGGGGGCAGCACCAGGGTATATGGGGACCCATGGGTTAACGAGTCACAGTAGGCCCACTGTCCAATTTATTCTTTGCTTGACAAACATAAAAGTATGTTTACCCAAATCACCATGGTCCACCTCTCAGGCTCCTGCTTACAGGAGCCTAGGGCTCATGCGGTCCTACCATCATGCACCTTAAGTAAATTTTCTTAAAGTAGACAAATAGAGCAGACCTCTTAGGGCATGGATATTGGCAGAGATCTAATCCTATCCCCTTACCTCCCCACAGACCCTCCTTCTCTACTTCCTATTAGTCTATGGCCTTTGATGCTATTTTTCCTGAATCTTGTACCACAGTTATTTTTTTTTAAATTAAGGTAAGATATTTTTCAAAAAAAAAAATCATAAAAATCCAGAAACGGCATAAAACAATTTTGAAGAAAATGTAAAGGTGTGAGGTGAATGCCACTGGTTGTTGTCACTCATATGTAAGAAGTACATGGCAGTAATGAGAGCCCGGAGGTTATGTTACTCGGGTGTCTTTAGGTTTGGGGAAGATGCTGCCCACGACCTGTTATATCTGCAGGGGTAAAAGTCCCATTAGGACAGTAAGTGACAGTGCGACAATTATTACCGTTAATAAAAATGTAGACTGGATTAATTATATATATATATTACAACCAGAAGCGGTTTGTAGATTATACCCGAGATGCTTAACAAGGGTTAGCCGACAAACTAGGGCCCACCTCAACTGTGCCCACTATGTTTACACAAATAGACGAGGTGACACCGACAGTCCCTCTAAAGACAACCATCCTGTATCCTGAGGAGAATAGGGAAAGTTAGGATCACTCCGAAACCTTGGAAGTTCAGGTACAAAGGGGGGTTACTCATAAGGAGTAGCTCGTCTCAATCTGGTGAAGAAATCCAAAACCCCTACCCGCCTGGTTCGAGTGGTCAGTAGTAGGTTGCTAGGCAAGACTCAGGGATAGAGTAATAATATTTTTAGGGGGGACTGTCAGGGATCATTACCATGTATATTGTTTGCAAAAATATTATCCTTACATATATATATATATATATATATATATATATATATATCAGTATATTACACAAAGAGATTGAATCTATGGAACAACGGAGTCTGTATGAGGAACACGCCTATGGAAGACACCACCCCTGGACACAAGAGGAGTGTACAGATGATCTTACAGATGATCTTACAGCTGATCAGAGCCAATGGGGCTTAAGCACATCCCACCTTCTTACAGAGAATATTCTTTGTAACTCTTTGTTCAATAAAAAGTTAGTTGTCCTTCCTGCTTCACTGAGGGAGGATGTGTACCAACTTGTCTGCCTGGTATATTTCATCCATGCATGCACTCAGTTTCCAATTTACGGAGGTGGTTATTCGGTGTGAAATAAGAGGGAAAAGGAAGTTTACCCTGACAATAATAATCGTAAAGTGTAGTGGGTTATTAAAAACATACCTGGTGTCTAGTGTAATACTAATAATATTCCTGCAGTGTAGTGGATTATTAATAACATCCCTGGTGTCTAGTGTAATACTAATAATATTCCTGGATTGTAGTGGATTATTAATAACATCCCTGGTGTCTAGTGTAATACTAATAATATTCCTGCAGTGTAGTGGATTATTAATAACATCCCTGGTGTCTAATGTAATGCTAATAATATTCCTGGAGTGTAGTGGATTATTAATAACATCCCTGGTGTCTAGTGTTATACTAATAATATTCCTGGAGTGTAGTGGGTTGTTAATAACATCCCTGGTGTCTAATGTAATACTAATAATATTCCTGGAGTGTAGTGGATTATTAATAACATCCCTGGTGTCTAGTGTAATACTAATAATATTCCTGGAGTGTAGTGGATTATTAATAACATCCCTGGTGTCTAGTGTAATACTAATAATATTCCTGGAATGTAGTGGGTTATTAATAACATCCCTGGTGTCTAGTGTAATACTAATAATATTTCTGGAGTGTAGTGGGATATTAATAACATCACTGGTGTCTAGTGTAATACTAATAATATTCCTGGAGTGTAGTGGATTATTAATAACATCCCTGGTGTCTAATGTAATGCTAATAATATTCCTGGAGTGTAGTGGATTATTAATAACATCCCTGGTGTCTAATGTAATACTAATAATATTCCTGGAGTGTAGTGGATTATTAATAACATCCCTGGTGTCTAGTGTTATACTAATAATATTCCTGGAGTGTAGTGGGTTGTTAATAACATCCCTGGTGTCTAATGTAATACTAATAATATTCCTGGAGTGTAGTGGATTATTAATAACATCCCTGGTGTCTAGTGTTATACTAATAATATTCCTGGAGTGTAGTGGATTATTAATAACATCCCTGGTGTCTGGTGTAATACTAATAATATTCCTGGAGTGTAGTGGATTATTAATAACATCCCTGGTGTCTAGTGTTATACTAATAATATTCCTGGAATGTACTGGGTTATTAATAACATCCCTGGTGTCTAGTGTAATACTAATAATATTCCTGGAGTGTAGTGGATTATTAATAACATCCCTGGTGTCTAGTGTTATACTAATAATATTCCTGGAATGTAGTGGGTTATTAATAACATCCCTGGTGTCTAGTGTAATACTAATAATATTCCTGGAGTGTAGTGGGATATTAATAACATCACTGGTGTCTAGTGTAATACTAATAATATTCCTGGAGTGTAGTGGATTATTAATAACATCCCTGGTGTCTAATGTAATGCTAATAATATTCCTGGAGTGTAGTGGATTATTAATAACATCCCTGGTGTCTAATGTAATACTAATAATATTCCTGGAGTGTAGTGGATTATTAATAACATCCCTGGTGTCTAGTGTTATACTAATAATATTCCTGGAGTGTAGTGGGTTGTTAATAACATCCCTGGTGTCTAATGTAATACTAATAATATTCCTGGAGTGTAGTGGATTATTAATAACATCCCTGGTGTCTAGTGTTATACTAATAATATTCCTGGAGTGTAGTGGATTATTAATAACATCCCTGGTGTCTGGTGTAATACTAATAATATTCCTGGAGTGTAGTGGATTATTAATAACATCCCTGGTGTCTAGTGTTATACTAATAATATTCCTGGAATGTACTGGGTTATTAATAACATCCCTGGTGTCTAGTGTAATACTAATAATATTCCTGGAGTGTAGTGGGATATTAATAACATCACTGGTGTCTAGTGTTATAGTAATAATATACCTGGAGTGTAGTGGGTTATTAATAACCTCCCTGGTGTCTAGTGTAATACTAATAATATTCCTGGAGTGTAGTGGGATATTAATAACATCCCTGCTGTATAGTGTAATACTAATAATATTCCTGGAATGTAGTGGATTATTAATAATATACCTGGAGTGTAGTGGGTTATTAATAACCTCCCTGGTATCTAGTGTAATATTCTTTGTGTCTAGTCCAGAATAATATTTCCATATATATTTAACTATCTTACAGAATGTCTTTTATTTATTTTTTACAGGTTCTGGGTTTTGTTGGACTACGTTGGATCATCGTGGGATTCATTTATTACAAATAAAATGGTCATAGGGGGCTGTATTGAGGGAGTCTATATTTCAATAAAGTTTTTTTTAATTTTACTTTATAACAGCGTTAGTAATGGAGGTGTCTGACTGACACCTTTTCATTACTACTGCTAGGGCTTGGTGTCAGCCAGAGGAGTGATATGTACATTTTTGGCTAACACTAATCCCTCCATGTTAATATCCCAGTATTGAACACAGCAGCGGTATCGGGAAGAGACGAGAACTATCAAGAGAAGCCCATCTCATGTGACATGCCGTACCTGGGGCAGCCGCAGGCTGGTGGGAGGCAGAATATATATAATATAATATCAATGGGAGGTAGAAAAAAAACTTGCGTTTCTAGTTTCCGAGCATTTTTCACTGCGTTTTTTGCCCGCTGTCCTTGCATCAGTTTCAATGGCCGCGGGCGAAAAACGCAACGACAAATGCTACAAAAACAAGCATCCCAAAATCTGCCCCTTAACTGTCAATGCTCTAGCTGGAACCCCTGCAAGGTAACGTGCAGCGCTGGTCCATGAGAGGGCAGTGGAGGACGGGGCGTGTCTCAGACTTGTATACAACTTTTCATATGCAAGTCTGAGACAGCGGTGGCCATCTTGGATTCAGGATAGTGGGGACCAGAACGAGGCAACAGAGCAAGGAGAAAGGAAACGATGGACACTAGGTAAGTTAAATACAGTATCATTTTGTAATCGTTAGTTCATATTTTTTTGGGGGGGGAGTGGACCGGAAGGTCGTTTTAAGAATGTTTTCCATCTAGAGATGCCCAATAGGTGACCAAAATGTCCCAATGCCGTTTCTGAGCCCCAGATGCCTCCAGAATGCCATCCCTAGATGCCCTTGGGCTTGTTTATGAACCCCCACATAGCGCCCGCCACTGATACTCAACATTGCTGTGCTGATCTGTGAAGTTGCAGGATACAGAGAGTCTCCATTTTGATTTGTCGCAGGGGCATGGGTACATGTAGAGATGCGGAGCACAAGACTACACCCTCTACAGTGCTATGGCTGTGATCCTGTGGGGAGGAGTAGTTTGTAGAGCAGTGAGAAAGATGGGAATACTTGTCCTGCAGTGGGGGGAAGGGGGCTGTGCAGCTGCACTATGTATCTTATGGATAAAATGTCTCTGCTTCGGATGTCATATTTGCGAACTTCATTAGGGAATACACATTATATATAGAATGAACCACACTGGTTTAATGTAACACTTTACTTACCCCCCGGGCTTGAGGCTAGACATAAAGAATAGAAAATAAACAAAAAGAATTATAAAAGAGATATAAATGGATACAGTATGTACACATATATATATATATATATATATATATATATATATATATAATGTATATATATATATATATATATATATATATATATATATATATGAATAATATTTACAATTGTGTAGAAAAATAATATAATTTTTTGGACTAAAATTTTACAACTTAGTCCCTTCTTTCCGATACAATAAACCTCAAAATATAATGATAGGATTTATATGGTTTCTATGTAAAGGATCTGCCAGACACAGCTTCTGTGTCGACGCCCGTGGTTAATCAGTCTGCACCTAGGTCTGATAGAGTGACTCGATCTGCTACCACTCAGGCTGGTAGGCCCAGGAGTGGGAGAACCTATCACAGCCTGGCCAGATGGTTCTAGCTCCCGCCCTCGGTCTATTTATACCTTCATTTCCTGCTTGTCTTTGCCTGTGATTCTTTCCTGTTTCCTGGCTCTGCTGCTCCTGCTATTATTATTGACCTTGCTTCATTTTGACCCTGGCTTTACTGACTACGCTCCTGCTCTGCGTTTGGTTCCTCGTACACTCCTGGTTTGACTCGGCTCGTTCACTACTCCTGTTGCTTACGGTGTTGCAGTGGGCAACTGCCCCATTTCCCTTAGCTTCTGTGTACCCTTGTTTGTTTGTCTGTCGTACACATATTGAGCGTAGGGACCGTCGCCCAGTTGTACGCCGTCGCCGCTTGTGAAATTTGTGCTAGGTCCAAGACTCACAGGTCCCGACCAGCAGGCTTACTATGTTCTTTGCCCATTCCCCAGAGACCTTGGACCCATATCTCCATGGATTTTATCACCGATCTGCCTCCATCTCAAGGCAAGTCGGTGGTGTGGGTTGTAGTATACCGCTTCAGTAAGATGTGCCACTTTGTGCCCCTCAAGAAACTTCCCAATGCTAAGACGTTAGCTACCTTGTTTGTCAAACACATCCTGCGCCTCCATGGGGTTCCTGTCAATATTGTTTCTGACAGAGGGGTACAATTTGTTTCATTGTTTTGGAGAGCTTTCTGTAAAAAGTTGGAGATTGATCTGTCCTTCTCCTCGGCCTTCCATCCTGAAACTAATGGCCAAACCGAGAGGACTAATCAGTCTCTAGAACAATATTTAAGGTGTTTTATCTCTAACTGTCAATATGATTGGGTCTCCTTAATTTCCCTCGCCGAATTTTCCCTTAATAACCGGGTCAGTAACTCGTCAGGGGTCTCCCCCTTTTTCTGTAATTTTGGGTTTAATCCACGGTTCTCTTCCGTTTTACCTGGTGGTTCCAACAATTCCGAGGTAGATGTCGTTTATCGGGAACTGTGCACAGTCTGGGCCCAGGTTCAGAAGAACCTAGAGGCGTCCCAGAGCATACAAAAGACTCAGGCAGATAGAAGACGTTCTGCTAACCCCTTGTTTGTGGTCGGGGATCTGGTATGGCTGTCTTCAAAAAATTTGCGCCTTAACGTCCCGTCCAAAAAATTAGCTCCCCAGTATATAGGGCCGTACAAGGTCATTGAGGTCCTTAACCCTGTCTCCTTCTGACTGGAGTTACCCCCATCTTTTCAAATACACAACGTTTTTCATGCTTCCCTCCTGAAACGCTGCTCCCCGTCCTTGGCTACCTCGAGGAAACCTCCGGTCCCTGTTCTCACCCCTGGAGGGGTATAATTCGAGGCGGCCAAGATTGTGGACAGCAGGATGGTCCAAGGCTCCCTCCAGTACCTGGTCCATTGGAGAGGATACAGTCCTGAGGAGAGGACTTGGGTACCCGCCTGGGATGTTCACGCAGGGGTATTGCTCAGAAGGTTCCATCTTCGCTGCCCAATAAGCCAAGTCCACCTAGGAAGGGTCCAGTGGCCCCTCATAAAAGGGGGAGTACTGTAAAGGATCTGCCAGACACAGCTTCTGTGTCGACGCCCGTGGTTAATCAGTCTGCACCTGCTCCTATGTCTGATAGAGTGACTCGATCTGCTACCACTCAGGCTGGTAGGCTCAGGAGTGGGAGAACCTATCACAGCCGAGCCAGACGGTTCTAGCTCCCGCCCTCGGTCTTATACCTTCATTTCCTGTTTGTCTTTGCCTGTGATTCTTTCCTGTTTCCTGGCTCTGCTGCTCCTGCTATAATTATTGACCTTGCTTCATTTTGACCCTGGCTTTACTTACTACGCTCCTGCTCTGCGTTTGGTACCTCGTACACTCCTGGTTTGACTCGGCTCGTTCACTACTCCTGTTGCTCACGGTGTTGCCGTGGGCAACTGCTCCATTTCCCTTAGCTTCTGTGTAGCCTTGTCTGTTTGTCTGTCATACACATATTGAGCATAAGGACCGTCACCCAGTTGTATGCCGTCGCCTAGGACAGGCCGTGCCAGTAGGCAGGGACTAAGTGGCGGGTAGATTAGGGCTCACCTGTCTGTCTCCCTACCCCGTCATTACATTCTAGTTTAGCATGTTCTATTACTAAGAGATATGGGACAGTCATTTGTCTCGTATACTAAAGTAAAGTATCTATTGCTTATTAGGTTGTCAATGCAATCCTCTTTATCTAGTAGCCTAATAGTAACATATATTTTTTAACGAATTTTTTTTAAAATCCCTGGTGTTTAGTGTAATATTAATAATATTCTTGGAGTGTAGTGGGATATTAATACGGTAATATACCTGGTGTCTAGTGTAATACTAATATTATTCATGGAGTGTAGTTGGTTATTAATAACATCCCTGGTGTCTAGTGTAATACTAATAATATTCCTGGTGTGTAGTGGGTTATTAATAACATCCCTGTTGTCTGGTGTAATAATAATAATATTCCTGGAGAGTAGTGGATTATTAACCCCTTAGTGACCAGCCCATTTTAGGCCCTAATGACCAAGCTATTTTATTCGTTTTTCTATAGTCGCATTCAAAGAGCTATAACTTTTTTATTATTTCGTCTACATAGCTGTATGAGGACTTGTTTTTAGTGGGATTAGTTGTACTTTTTAATAGCACCATTTTTGGGTACATATAATTTTTTTATTAACTTTTATTAACTTTTTTGGGGGGGATTATAAAAAAAAACCTGAAATTCCCCCATTGTTCTATGCGTTTTTAAATTGATGCCGTTCACTGTGCGGCGTAATTAACATGTTACCTTTATTCTATGGGTCGGTACGATTACGGCGATACCACATATGTAGAGGTTTTTTATGTTTTACGACTTTTGCATAATAAAAACACTTTTGAACTAAAATTATTTGCTTTTGCATCGTCGCTTTCCAAGAGCCGTAACTTATTTATTTTTCCATCAATGTAGTGATTTTTTGGGCTTGTTTTCTGTGGGACGAGACATAGTTTTGATTGGTACTGTTTTGGGGTGTATGGGACTTATTGATTCATTTTTATTATGACTTTTTTGGGGGGCAATGGAAAAAAATTGCAATTTCGCCATTGTTTTTTGTGTTTTTTTTACGGTGTTCACCTTGCGATTTAAATTACATATTAACTTTATTGATGGAGTCATTGCGGTCGCGGCGATACCACATATGTGTACTTTTATTTTATTTTTACACTTTTACACTTTTATTAATAATCTTTATTTCACATTTATTTTAATTTTTTTTAGTCCCACTAGGGGACTTTACTGTGCGATCTTCAGATCGCTGCTATAATGCTTTGGTATACTTCGTATACCAAAGCATTATTGCCTGTCAGTGTAAATCTGACAGGCAATCTGTTAGGACGTGCCTCCGGCGCGTCCTAACACGCTTATGTACAGGGCAGACCTGGGGGCTTTTATCAAGCCCCCGGCTGCCATGACACCCCATCGGAGACCCGCGAATGCATTCGCGTGCCGCCGATGGATGCCCGAGGGAGCTCACTCCCTCTGTAAACAAAGTTAAATGTTGCGGTCGCTATTGACGGCGGCATTTAACGGGTTAAACGTCCGCGATCGTAGTAAACTTCAATCGCAGGCGTTGGAGCAGGAGCCCAGCTGTCATCAGACAGCTGAGCCCCGGCTCCAGCCTGCACGGGAGACCCGTGCAGGACTTAGACTAGGCTCACGTGAAAAGGCGTCAGCCTAGCCTAAGGCCCCTTAGTAACCAACGTAAAAAGGCGTATTGGTGGTCACTAAGGGGTTAATAACATCCCTGGTGTCTAATGTAATACTAATAATATTCTTGGAGTGTAGTGGGTTATTAATAACATCCCTGGTGTCTGGTGTAATAATAATAATATTCCTGGTGTGTAGTGGGTTATTAATAACATCCCTGGTGTCTGATGTAATAATAATAATATTCCTGGAGTGTAGTGGGTTATTAATAACATCCCTGGTGTCTAGTGTAATACTAATAATATTCCTGGAGTGTAGTGGGTGATTAATAAAATCCCTGGTGTCTAGTGTAATACTAATAATATCCCTGGAGTGTAGTGGGCTATTAATAACATCCCTGCTGTAAAGTGTTATACTAATAATATTCCTGGAGTGTAGTGGGTGATTAATAACATCCCTGCTGTATAGTGTAATACTAACAATATTCCTGGAGTGTAGTGGGTGATTAATAACATCCCTGCTGTATAGTGTAATACTAATAATATTCCTGGAGTGTAGTGGGTGATTAATAACATCCCTGCTGTATAGTGTAATACTAATAATATTCCTGGAGTGTAGCTGGTTATTAATAACATCCCTTGTGTCTAGTGTAATACTAATAATATTCCTGGAGTGTAGTGGGTTATTAATAACATCCCTGGTGTCTAGTGTAATACTAACAATATTCCTGGAGTGTAGTGGGTTATTAATAACATCCCTGGTGTCTAGTGTAATACTATTAATATCCCTGGAGTGTAGTGGGTTATTAATAACATCCCTGGTGTCTAGTGTAATACTAATAATATTCCTGGAGTGTAGTGGGTTATTAATAACATCCCTGCTGTATAGTGTAATACTAATAATATTCCTGGAGTGTAGTGGGTGATTAATAACATCCCTGCTGTATAGTGTAGTACTAACAATATTCCTGGAGTGTAGCTGGTTATTATTAATAACATCCCTGGTGTCTAGTGTAATAATAATAATATTGTTGGAGTGTAGTGGGTTATTAATAACATCCCTGGTGTCTAGTGTAATACTAATAATATCCCTGGAGTGTAGTGGGTTATTAATAACATCCCTGGTGTCTAGTGTAATACTAATAATATCCCTGGAGTCTAGTGGGTTATTAATAACATCCCTGGTGTCTAGTGTAATACTAATAATATTCCTGGAGTGTAGTGGGTTATTAATAACATCCCTGGTGTCTGGTGTAATAATAATAATATTCCTGGAGTGTAGTGGGTTATTAATAACATCCCTGGTGTCTAGTGTAATACTAATAATATTGTTGGAGTGTAGTGGGTTATTAATAACCTCCCTGGTATCTAGTGTAATATTCTTTGCGTCTAGTCCAGAATAATATTCCCGTATAGATTTAACTATTTTACAGAATGTCTTTTATTGGTTTTTTTGTGTTGTTTTTTTTTTTACAGGTTCTGGGTTTTGTTGGACTACGTTGGATCATCGTGGGATTCATTTATTACAAATAAAATGGTCATAGGGGGCTGTATTGAGGGAGTCTATATTTCAATAAAGTTTTTTTTAATTTTACTTTATAACAGCGTTAGTAATGGAGGTGTCTGACTGACACCTTTTCATTACGACTGCTAGGGCTTGGTGTCAGCCAGAGGAGTGATATGTACATTTTTGGCTAACACTAATCCCTCCATATTAATATCCCAGTATTGAATACAGCAGCGGTATCGGGAAGAGACGAGAACTATCAAGAGAAGCCCATCTCATGTGACATGCCGTACCTGGGGCAGCCGCAGGCTGGTGGGAGGCAGAATATATATAATATAATATCAATGGGAGGTAGAAAAAAAACTTGCGTTTCTCGTTTCCGAGTATTTTTCACTGTTTTTTTCCCACGGTCCTTGCATCAGCTTCAAAGGCTGCGGGCGAAAAACGGCGTGAAAAACGCAGCGACAAATGCTACAATAACAAGCGTCCCAAAATCTGCCCCTTAACTGACAATGCTCTAGCTAGAACCCCTGCAAGGTAACGGGCAGCGCTGGTCCATGAGAGGGCAGTGGAGGACGGGGTGTGTCTCAGACTTGTATACAACTTTCCATATGCAAGTCTTAGACAGCGGCGGCCATCTTGGATTCAGGATATTGGGGACCAGAACGAGGAAACAGAGCAAGGAGAAAGGAAACGACGTACACTAGGTAGGTAAAATACTGTATAATTATTCAATCGTTAGTTCATTTTTTGGGGGGGGGGGGGGGTGGACTGGAGGGTCGTTTTAAGAATGTTTTCCATCTAGAGATGCCCAATAGGTGACTTAGATGCCTCAATGCCATTTCTCAGCCACAGATGCCTGCCCTTGGGCTTGTTGATGAACCCCCACATAGCGCCCGCCACTGATACTCAACATTGCTGTGCTGATCTGTGAAGTTGAAGGATACAGAGAGTCTCCATTTTGATTTGTCGCAGGGGCATGGGTACATGTAGGGATGCGGAGCACAGCACTACACCCTCTACAATGCTATGGCTGTGATCCTGTGGGGAGGAGTAGTTTGTAGAGCAGTGAGAAAGCTGGGAATACTTGTCCTGCAGTGGGGGGAAGGAGGCTGTGCAGCTGCACTATGTAGCTTATGGATAAAATGTCTCTGCTTCGGATGTCATATTTGCGAACTTCACTAGGGAATACAAATTATATATACTGTAGAATGAACCACACTGGTTTAATCCAACTCCTCTTTACTTACCTCCTGGGCTTTAGGCTAGACATAAAGAATAGAAAATAAACAAAAAGAATTATAAAAGAGATATCAATATAAATGGATACAGTATGTACATACATATATATATGAATAATGAATAATATTTACAATTGTGTAAGAAAATAATATACATTTTTGGACCAAAATGTTACAACTTAGTCCCTTCTTTCCGATACAATAAACCTCAAAATAGAATTATAGGGTTTATATGATTTCTAGTTTAGCATGTTCTATTACTAAGAGATGTGGGACAGTCATTTGTTTCGTGTATTGAATTAAAGTATCTGTTGCTTATTAGGTTATCAATGCAATCCTCAATATCTAGTAGTCTAATAGTAACATATGTATTTTTTTTAACTCATTTTTTTGAACACATAGCTTGAACACGAGCACAAGTAAAATATTACAAGATATATAAAATCCAATAGTTACACCCATATAAGCAACACGAGTGCAGAATCTTTTCATACTAACATGACATGCAAGGTAAAAGCGGCATTTTAAGTATCATCCATATACCGCTAAAACATAGTCCAGCAATAGAAGAGCAAATCGAAGTCACAGAACTAAGAGTTAAGCAAGATGAGACCCATAGATACCAGATTTTATCAAACTTCCAAGGACATTTCCTATTTTGATAAGACTACTCTCTCATACGGAATAATGTTATTTACCACGGACTTCCATTGTGTCATCGTCGGAGATCTATCCTCCATCCATCAGATGGCTATATCCATTCTTGCTAAAAATAGCGTTTCTCACAAGAATATTCTTGTATGACTGGGCCATTACTCCTCTTGCAGCAGTCCCAGTAGGCAAACCGCTGGAGTAACAGGGACATCCCGAGAATTTTTTTTAGCTATGAAGGATGTGATCACACCCTCCAAAAAGAACTAATAAATGGACAATCCGAAATTAGATTAAAAAATTTGCATTCGGTGTATGACATCTTTGGCATTCCGAATGAGAGAGATGTCCCATCCGATGAAGGCTAACAGGAGTCAGATAGCACTGATGTGGTATATACAGTTGGGTTAATCGGTTGTTTACCGAGGAAGATACATCCATACGTGATTCCAGTGCTTCCTCCCATTCCTCTTTAGACAAAGATGAAATAATTGCCCTCTAAGCTGCTTCTATGGATATTAGCTTCGAATCTAGTTTAGAGGTAAAAAGGTGGGTGTATAGTGCTGATATGATACCTATAGGGCCTTGTGTTTTCAGAATTCCAATTATTGGAACATTGGCTATTATGGGACCATCCCTCTGGATAGGCCATCATTAGATGATCGGTCGGGGTATGACTCCCGGGACCAACTCTGATCAGCTATTTTCAAGGGGTGCAGCGCTCGTACTAGCGCTGCTTCCCCTTTATTTCTACTTGCTCACTGTAAATCATAGGCATGTAAAAATCAGCACTTCACAGGTGTTGAAGCCTTTTCTCCCTTTAAAGTGAATGGGAGAAGTCTGCAAAACCTGTGAATCACCGCTACTTCCATGTCGACGATTCACAGTAAGCAAGAAGAAGTAAATGCGAAGCACCGCTCGTACGAGCGCTGCACATCCTTGAAAACAGCTGATTGGCGGTTGTCCCGGGAGTTGGACCTCGACCAATCAGCTATCCTAAAAATAGGCCATGAGTTTTAAGCGGCTGGATAATCCCTTTATATCCTAAGCGCAATTCTCCCAGTGTTTACGTTGGGATATTCTGGTTTCCTTCTATACTCCAAAAATATACAGATAGGGTATTTAGATTGTCAGCCCCACTAGCGATACATAAGTAACTAAATAAATAATTGGTTATTGATAACATCCCTGGCGTCTAATGTAATATTAATAATATTCCTGGAGTCTAGTGGGTTATTAATAATATACCTGGTTCCTAGTGTAATACTAATAATATTCCTGGAGTGTAGTGGGTTATTAATAACATCCCTCGTGTCTAGTGTTATACTAATTATATTTCTTGAATTTAATCAGTTATTAATAACATCCCTGGTGTCTAGTGTTATACTAATAATATTCCTGGAGTGTAGTGGATTATTATTAATAACATCCCTAGTGTCTAATGTAATGCTAATAATATTTCTGGAGTGTAGTGGATTATTATTAATAACATCCCTGGTGTCTAGTGTTATACTAATAATATTCCTGGAGTGTAGTGGATTATTATTAATAACATCCCTGGTGTCTAGTGTTATACTAATAATATTTCTGGAGTGTAGCGGATTAATAATAACATCCCTGGTGTCTAGTGTAGTACTAATAATATTCCTGGAGTTTAGTGAGTTATTAATAATATCCCTGCTGTCTAGTGTAATACTAATAACATCGCTGGTGTCTAATGTAATAATAATAATAATAAAAATAATATTCCTGGTGTATAGTGTAATACTAATAATATTCCTGGTGTCTAGAGTAATACTAATAACATCCCTGGAGTGTAGTGGGTTATTAATAACATCCCTGGTGTCTAGTGTAATACTAATAATATTCCAGGAGTCTAGTGGGTTATTAATACCATCCCTGGTGTCTAGTGTTATACTAATAATATTCCTGGAGTGTAGTGAATTATTATTAACAACATCCATGCTGTTTAGTGTAATACTAATAATATCCCAGGAGTCTAGTGGGTTATTAATAACATCCCTGGTGTCTAGTTTAATACTAATTATATTCCTAGTGTCTAGTGTAATACTAATAATATTCCAGGAGTGTTGTGGGTTATTAATAACATCCCTGGTATCTAGTGTTATACTAATAATATTCCTGGAGTGAAGTGGATTATTAATAACATCCCTGGTGTCTAGTGTTATACTCAGAATATTCCTGGAGAGTAGGGCGTTATTAATAACATCCCTGGTGTCTAGTGTAATACTAATAATATTCCGCGAGCATAGTAGGTTATTAATAACATTCTTGCTGTCTATTGTAATGCTAATAATATTCCTGGAGTGCCGTGGGCTATTAATAACCTCCCTGGTGTCTAGTGTAATACTAGTAATATTCCTGGAGTATAGCGGATTAATAATAACATCCCTGGTGTCTAGTGTAGTACTAATAATATTCCTGGAGTGTAGTGGGTTATAAATAATATCCCTGGTGTCTAGTATGATACTAATAACATTACCCGGTGTCTAGTGTAATAATAATAATAATAATATTATTCCTGGTGTCTAGTGTAATACTAATAACATCCCTGGTGTCTAGTGTAATATTAATAACATCCCTGGAATGTAGTTGAATATAAATAACATCCCTGTTGTCTAGTGTAATACTAATAATATACCTGGAGTGTAGTGGGTTATTATTAACATCCCTGGTATCTAGTAATAAACTAATAATATTCATGGAGAATATTGATTATTAATAACACCCCTGGTGTTTAGTGTTATACTAATAATATTCCTGGAGTGTAGCAGATTAATAATAATATTCATGGTGTCTAGTGTAGTACTAATAATATTCCTGGAGTGTAGTGGGTTATTAATAATATACCTGGTGTCTAGTGTAATACTAATAACATCCCTGGTGTCTAGTGTAATAATAATAATAATATTCCTGGTGTCTAGAGTTATACTAATAACATCCCTGGTGTCTAGTGTAATATTAATAATATACGTGGAGTGTAGTGGGTTATTATTAACATCCCTGGTGTCTAGTCTTATACTAATAATATTCCTGGAGAGTAGTGGGTTATTAGTAACATCCCCTGGCTTGACGGGGATTCAGTCGTTGAGCAGACTGAAGGTAGGTAAAGTTCTTGTGATCGGTGAAGATCAGGATGGGGTGAGCAGCGCCCTCTAGAAGATGTCTCCACTCCTCCAGAGCCAATTTGATGGCCAGTAGCTCCCGATCTCCAAAAGAGTAATTGCGCTCAGCAGAAGAAAAAAGTCTAGAATAGTAGCCACATACTACTGCCTTTACTTTGGAGCTCCTCTGGAACAGAAGTGCACCTGCACCAACAGATGAAGCGTCCACTTCCAGTGAGAACTGCCGAGATACGTCAGGATGATCGCAGCTGAAGTGAAGGCTCTCTTGAGGCTAATCAATGCGGACTCTGTCTCTGGAGTCCACACCTTGGCGTTCACTCCCTTTTTGGTAAGGGTAGAGATGGGAGCCGTCAAAGATGATTAGTTTGGAATAAACTGCAGGTAGAAATTGGCGAATACTAGGAACCCCTGTATAGCCCTTAAGCCTTGAGGACGTGGCCACTCCAGGACAGCCTTCACTTTCTCAGGATCCATCTTGAGACCTTGATCCGAGATGATGTAGCCGAGGAAGGGCAGAGAACTCTTCTCAAAGATGCACTTCTCCAGCTTGCGTATAAATGATTCTCCCTTAATCGTAGCAAAACCTGACGGACAAGCCTCCGATGAGTCGTCGGATCTGGGAAAAAAATTAAAATATCATAGAGATAAACAACAACACAGACATAGAGGAGATCTCGGAAGATATCATTAACAAACTCCTGAAACACTGCAGAAGCGTTACATAGTCCGAAGGGCATCTATAGGTATTTGTAGTGCCCGTCCCGGGTGTTAAATGCCGTCTTCCATTCATCACCCCGGCGAATCCGGACTAGATTATAAACACCCCGTAGGTCTAGCTTAGAAAAAATTTGGGCTCCCCGTATGCGATCAAACAGCTCAGATATAAGTGGCAACGAATATTTGTTCTTGACCGTGATCTGGTTGAGACCACGGTAGTCAATGCAGGGTCGAAGGGATCCGTCCTTCTTTTTAACGAAGAAGAATCCAGCCCCGGCCGGGGTGGAAGACTTTCGTATGAAACCCCTTTCCAGATTCTCCTTGATATAGGCTGACATGGATAGAGACTCTGGCAAGGAGAGAGGATATACTCGACCGCGGGGGAGAGAGGCATTAGGAACCAGTTCAATGGGGAAGTCATAAGTCCAATGTGGAGGCAACGTCTCAGCCTCCCTTTTGCTGAAAAAAATCTGCATTCTGAGCAAACTGGGGAAGCAGTCCTGCCAATGATTGAGGCAGAGGAGGCTTGACAGGATGGATCTGCAACAGACAACGACCAAGGCACTTGGAGCGCCATTGGAGAACCTCTCCAGAATTCAAGTCCAGGACTAGGGCATGTAGTCGAAGCCAAGGCAGGCCCAGCAGAACAGGATTGATGGCCTTGGGCAAAACAAGGAAAGAAATTAGTTCAAAATGAAGGACTCCAACCTGGAGCTTCAACGGCTTGGTTTTAGAAACGATGGGATCAGGCAGAGGCAGTCCATTAACTGAGGCAATAGCCAAAGCCGTCTCTAGGGGAACTGAAGATGATCCACTAGCTTTTTCTGGATGAAGTTTGCAGCAGAAGCAGAGTCAAGATAGGCAGAAACTTGTTGCGTCCTCTCGCCGGATACTAGGGTCACAGGAATAGTCAACTTGGAATAGAATGCTTTATTAGGTACCGTTCCACCTAGGGTGGTCTCTCCAACCAATCCTAGGCAATGGGGTCTCCTAGACAATTTGACATAGTTACTCTGCAAAGGACCCTCTGGTGGGACGACTGAGGAGGATTGCTGGAAAGTGGAATCCAGCCTAGGAAGTTCTCTTTCCCGGAGAACCTCTTGGGAACGCTCCCGGACCCTCATGTCGACCCGGGAGGCGAGTAGGATAAGATCGTCCAGGGTAGATGGCAGATTGCGAATCCCTGAAGACAGTCCCTGCCAGAATGTGGCCACGAAAGCCTCGTTGTTCCAGGTCAATTCAGCAGCCAGGATACGGAACTGAATGGCATACTCTCCCACGGAGAGGTCTCCCTGGTGTAGGGTCAGCAAGGATGCTGCAGCCAAAGAAACACTCCCAGGTTCCTCAAAGATCGAGTGTAAGGTCTGTAAGAAGCACTGAAAATTACGGGTCTCTGGTCCCTGATGTTCCCACAGTGGATTAGCCCATGCCAGGGCTTTGCCAGTAAGGAGAGATGATGAAGGCGATCCTGACGTCATCCGAAGAGAAGTGGATCAGGCATTGATTCAAAAATCCCCTGCAGGACCTCAGGTCTCCATATAGCGTGGAGGTAGCAGCAGAAAGCACAGGGGATCGGTACCAGTACAGACAGGAGGTGTAGCAGGAGGAACAGCAGGAATGGGTGCGGTGACGACTGTGGTAGGAACAAGCAGCCGATGGCGTTCACCGACAGGAGGAGTTGGTCTTGTCGTGACTGGAGATCCTCCATCTCGACCAGCATGGCTTGTGTCATCAAGGTCTCAGGTTGACCAGCGGGGTCCATGGTCTGAGCAAACTGTCACAAGGCGAGTCAGTGGACCCACTAGGCCGTACCGCCGTAGCGGAAAGGCAGCTGGCCAAACAACAGGAGACCCGAGGAATTCAATGTCCCACAGATTGGTACCTGGGTAATCCAGACAGTGGCCGCAGCTCTGGTACAGATGGAGAAGGCCACAGCAGGTAACACCAGACCTGGCAGATGACACAGGTGCCGCAGGTTGCGCCAAACATGGCAAATTCCTCCAGACGTGGCAGATGACACAGGACATGGCGGATTTCTCCGGACGTGGCAGATGACACAGGACGTGGCAGATTCCTCCGGACGTGGCAGATGACACAGGAAGTGGCGGATTCCTCTGGACGTGGCAGATGACACAGGACGTGGCAGATTCCTCATGACGTGGCAGATGACACAGGACGTGGAAGATAACACAGGACGTGACACGACTCCGACACTAGTTGGCACAGGAACAAGAACAGCACGGGATACAGGAACAGGTAACAAGGCACGGGAAACAACTGGAACGGGAAACACTAAGGGACCATTTGCAAGACAGACTGGGAAAACGAACAATGCTCAGGCAAGGTTCATTAGGCCTGGAGCCTTCTTATAGACCAGGAAATCATGGCAGTTGATGATGATGATTTCCTTTGTGTGCACAACGGGACACAGCAGACTGGAGCGGAAGTGAGCGCCGGCGTCTCCTAGGCAGGAGATGGAGACCAGCGCTCACGGATCCATGGCTGCGGGCGTCGGGAGGTGAGTAAATCCAACGGCCCACAGCCATTGACGCTACACTAATAATATTCCTGATGTCTAGTGTAATACTAATAATATTCCTGGAGTGTAGTGGGTTATTAATAATATCCCTGGTGTCTAGTGTAATACTAATAATATCCCTGGTGTCTAGTGTAATATTAATAATATTCATGGAGTTTAGTGGGTTATTAGTAACATCCCTGATTCTATTAATATACTAATAATATTCTTGGAGTGTAGTGGGTTATTAATAACATCCCTGGTGTCTAGTGTTATACTAATAATATTCCTGGACTGTAATGGATTATTAATAACATACCCGGTGTCTAGTGTTATACTCATAATATTACTGGAGTGTAGTGCGTTATTAATAACATCCCTGGTGTCTAGTGTTATACTAATAATATTCCTAGAGTGTAGTGGGTTATTAATTCCATCCCTAGTGTAATAATAATAAAAATAATATTCCTGGAGTGTAGTGGATTATTAATAACATCACTGGTGTCTAGTGTAATACTAATAATATATTCCAGGAGTCTAGTGGGTTATTAATACCATCCCTGGTGTCTAGTGTTATACTAATAATATTCCTGGAGTGTAGCGAATTATTATTAATAACATTCCTGCTGTCTAGTGTAATAATAATAATATTCCTGGAGTGTAGTGATTTATTAATAACATTCCTGGTGTCTAGTGTAATATTAATAATATATGTGGAGTGTAGTGGGTTATTGGTAACATCCCTGGTGTCTAGTAGTATACTAATAATATTCATGGAGGGTAGTGGTTTGTTAATAACGCCCCTGGTGTATAGTGTAATACTAATAATATTCCTGGTGTCTAGAGTATTACTAATAACATCTAGTGTAATAGTAATAATATATACGTGGAGTGTAGTGAGTAATTATTAACATCCCTGGTGTCCAGCGTTATACTAATAATATTCCTAGAGTGTAGTGGGTTATTAATTCCATCCCTAGTGTAATAATAATAAAAATAATATTCCTGGAGTGTAGTGGATTATTAATAACATCACTGGTGTCTAGTGTAATACTAATAATATATTCCAGGAGTCTAGTGGGTTATTAATACCATCCCTGGTGTCTAGTGTGTTATACTAATAATATTCCTGGAGTGTAGCGAATTATTATTAATAACATTCCTGCTGTCTAGTGTAATAATAATAATATTCCTGGAGTGTAGTGATTTATTAATAACATTCCTGGTGTCTAGTGTAATACTCATAATATTCATGGAGTCTAGTGGGTTAATAATAACATACCTGGTGTCTAGTGTAATACTAATAATACTCCTGGAGAGTAGTGGAATATTAATAACATCCCTGGTGTCTAGTATAATACTAATAATATTCCTGGAGAGTAGTGGTTTATTACAAACACCCCTGGTGTCTAGTGTTATACTAATATTATTCCTGGAGTGGAGTGGTTTATTAATAAATCCCTGGTGTCGAGTGTTATACTAATAATATTCCTGGAGAGTAGTGGATTATTATTAATAACATAACTGCTGTCTAGTGTTATACTAATAATATTCCTGTAGTGTAGTGGGTTATTAATAACATCCTTGGTGTCTGGTGTTATACTAATAAAATTCCTGGAGTGCAATTGGTTATTAATAACATCCCTGGTGTCTAGAGTAATACTAATAATATTCCTGTAGTGCAGTGCGTCACAGGCTGTGGGTATGTGGACCCACTAGGCCGCACCGCCGTAGCGGGGAGGCAGCTGGTCAAGCAACAGAGCACCCCAGCAATACAAAGTCTCGCACTAGGGTACCTGAATAGTCCAGACAGTGGCCGCTGCTCTGGTACCGAAGGAGGTGGGTGCAGCAGGTCTTCCGCCAGCTATGGCGGATGACAGAAGGTGCCGCAGTTTGCGCCAGACGTGGCGGGCAGTGGCGTAACTACCGCTGTAGCAGCAGTAGCGGCTGCTACGGGGCCCGCGGCATGAGGGGACCCGTGTCGCCTGCCAGCATGGGCCCCCACCATGGCCGGAGGCTCCGCTAGCAGCCGCTATGGCTGCTACAGCGGGACGCCACTGAACATTAACTGGTTCCCGACTGCTGGCTGTGTATTTACGGCTAGCGGTCAAGGTCCTTAAAACCCGAGCCATAGACTTTCTACGGCTCGAGTTTTAACTTGCTGCCCATGCGATCGGGCAGCTGGATGTCAGGTCTCCGGCTGTCAGTGACTGCCGGGGACCCTGAGGAGAAGATAGAAGCAGCTTTCGCTGCTTCTGTCTTCTCTTATCACTTGTACACAGCGCTGAATGCGCGCTGTGTACAGAAATAAAGACAGCAGCAGCGGCACAGTCTCTATTTTCCTCCGGGTGATCATGTGACTGGTCACAAGATCGCCGGGTGCCGTTAGTGGTAGGCTGCTGCTGGGTTTTACTAGACCCAGCACAGCCCTATTAGTGACAATCGCACTATGAGAGGGCTGATTTCCCCTGTAACTGGGGCTGCTGTGCAGCTCCAGTTACAGTGGAAAAACATGGTGTAAAGAAAGAAAAAATATATATAAAGTTCCCCAAAGGTCTTCTTTGACCTTTGAGGAACAGACCATAGTAATAAAAAAATAATAAAGTAAAGTGCAAATAAAATTTAAATAATAAATACAATCATTGTTGTAACGCTAGCGCTGACCCAATTACCCTAATATAGACATGTAATATATAAAAATTTACGGTAGACAATGACGATCACAAATAAAAGGTCTATTTTAGGGTAAAACTATGTTATTACCAAAAAAAAGCTGAAATGTAAAAAAGCTTATTTTTTTACTATTATTTTCAAACTTTATGAATAAAAATTCTAAATTAGCAAAAAAGGTGTGTATAAAAACGATAAAAAATGAAACCTGCATGGTCTACGGAAAAAAACGTCGCAAAAATCACGTCGTTAGCCCAACAAATAAAAAAGTTATAGCCATTTAACTAACACGTGCTAAAAATGGCTCAACGGTGTCTGGTCCTGAAGGCGCAAAATAGAGCAAAAGACCAGTATCCCCTCTCCACAGGACAGGGGATACATGTGTGATCGCTGGCATTGATAGGGAGAACGGGGGACTGAAAGCAGTGGCGGATTAAGTAAACCATGGGCCCTGGGCTGTTCCTCAAGCTTGGGCCCCCTTGTCCACCACCGCCCTGCCACGTCATGTCTATATTAAACACCACCTTTCTGTGTGAGCATTGACAAATGAGTGCTACGATTCCCCATGTCAAAGGGCTATGTCCCTACATACTGACAGTCTCCAACCATCGCTGACAGTATCACACTGTGTAGGGACACATCCTCCTGACAAGGGGAATGGTAACACGCATTTGTCTATTAGTCCTGGGTACACAAAGACTTTATGTGGAATACAAGGATTTCCGATAACTGACATGTCAGGAGAGGTGACAGATCTATAAATGCAATGACTCACAGGAGATGTCTTCACTGATGGGTCGTTCTCTTTTCTTCTCCATCTGACACAGACCGCTATGGCGACTTCTCCTGATGACTGCAGAGTTTCCTGATGAGAAATCTTTTCCCCTTGATTCTGTAGCCATTTTCAGCATCTATAGCAACATAAAAATTCAGACATAAACACCATAAATTGTCTTATACCCCAGACCCCTAAGCAAATTAAGACCCAGGCCCATACATTAACTCAAACCAATAAATTCAGTCCCCAAGAGGTAACTAAACTTTTAAAAAACATTTGGCGTGTCATAGTGAGAGTGATATGTCAGAAGTTTTGATCGATGGGGGTCCCAGCATTGAGACCACCACCGATCACTAAAACAAAGCAGCAGGAGTGCTCGGATGAGCGCTGTTCCACTTCATTTCTGATTGTCTTTCCTCGTCGTGGTGTACGGACTCATAGACTTTCTGTTGTGCCCATAGACCGCATGCTCGGCTATCAAAGGAAAGACGATCAGAAACAAAGTGGCTCCTCACTCACCTGATCGCTTCTGCCACTTTGTTTCAGCGATTGGTGGGGTCTTAGTGCCCGGACCCCCACCGATTAGAACATTTGACATGTCACTATGACATGTAATTTTTTTTTAAAAGTTTCGTTAGTTACCCTTTAAGCAGTCAGACACCCCTCCCCAGTGCATCTGACTGACTGCTGAGTGCCCTATGGGAGGGTCTAAGCGTCTGACACTTAGGGCGGATTTACACGAGCGTGTGCGTTTTGCGCGCGCAAAAGACACTTAACAGCTTCGTGTGTCATCACCATATGATGCGCGGCTGCGTGCCTTTCGCGCAGCCGCCATCATTATGACACTCTGTATGTTTGTAGCACCTTGTGCTTTTCTGTTTGCAATCATAGTTTTACTGCTGTTGAGCAAATCACGCACGTCCCACGGAGGTGCCTCCGTGTGGCATGCGTGATTTTCACGCACCCATTGACTTCAATGGGTGCGTGATGCACAAAAAACGCAGAAATATAGGACGTGTCGTGAGTTTTACGCAGCGGACACGCGCTGCGCAAAAATCACTGACGGTCTGCACTGCCCCATAGACTTACATAGGTCCGTACGACACGCGTAAAAAGCACGCACGTTGCACGGACGTATTACACGTTTGTGTAAATCCGCCCTTATGGCTCTGGGGGGGAAGGAGTTATTCCCCTATAGAACCCTCAACAGTCAATCGAACGCTCTGACCCCCCCCTGCAGTATAATAACTACTGAGGGCTCTATGGGGGAGATTATACTGCAGGGGGGGTTCTGAGCATCTGACTTACTGCAGAGGGCTCTATGGGTGGGAAATTATTTTGCACACAAAAAATGTGAGATTAAAAACCCTATATACAATTCACACTAACACCACACACTATATATTCAAACCACACACACTACACGCACACACTATATAGACTTACATTATAGACACTATAAACACAGCACACACTATATACACAGCACACACTATATAGACTATATACACAGCAGACACTATATACACAGCACACACTATATACACAGCACACACTATATAGACTATATACACAGCACACACTATATACACAGCACACACTATATAGACTATATACACAGCACACACTATATACACAGCACACACTATATAGACTATATACACAGCACACACTATATACACAGCACACACTATATACACAGCACACACTATATAGACTATATACACAGCACACACTATATACACAGCACACACTATATACACAGCACACACTATATACACAGCACACACTATATACACAGCACACACTATATACACAGCACACACTATATACACCGCACACACTATATAGACTATATACACAGCACACACTATATACACAGCACACACTATATACACAGCACACACTATATACACAGCACACACTATATACACAGCACACACTATATACACAGCACACACTATATAGACTATATACACAGCACACACTATATACACAGCACACACTATATACACAGCACACACAATATAGACTATATACACAGCACACACTATATACACAGCACACACTATATAGACTATATACACAGCACACACTATATAGACTATATACACAGCACACACTATATACACAGCACACACAATATAGACTATATACACAGCACACACTATATACACAGCACACACTATATAGACTATATACACAGCACACACTATATACACAGCACACACTATATACACAGCACACACTATATAGACTATATACACAGCACACACTATATACACAGCACACACTATATACACAGCACACACTATATACACAGCACACACTATATAGACTATATACACAGCACACACTATATACACAGCACACACTATATACACAGCACACACTATATAGACTATATACACAGCACACACTATATACACAGCACACACTATATAGACTATATACACAGCACACACTATATACACAGCACACACTATATACACAGCACACACTATATAGACTATATACACAGCAGACACTATATACACAGCACACACTATATAGACTATATACACAGCACACACTATATACACAGCACACACTATATAGACTATATACACAGCACACACTATATACACAGCACACACTATATAGACTATATACACAGCACACACTATATACACAGCACACACTATATAGACTATATACACAGCACACACTATATACACAGCACACACTATATACACAGCACACACTATATAGACTATATACACAGCACACACTATATACACAGCACACACTATATACACAGCACACACTATATAGACTATATACACAGCACACACTATATACACAGCACACACTATATACACAGCACACACTATATACACCGCACACACTATATAGACTATATACACAGCACACACTATATACACAGCACACACTATATACACAGCACACACTATATACACAGCACACACTATATAGACTATATACACAGCACACACTATATACACAGCACACACTATATACACAGCACACACAATATAGACTATATACACAGCACACACTATATACACAGCACACACTATATAGACTATATACACAGCACACACTATATAGACTATATACACAGCACACACTATATACACAGCACACACAATATAGACTATATACACAGCACACACTATATACACAGCACACACTATATAGACTATATACACAGCACACACTATATACACAGCACACACTATATACACAGCACACACTATATAGACTATATACACAGCACACGCTATATACACAGCACACACTATATAGACTATATACACAGCACACACTATATACACAGCACACACTATATACACAGCACACACTATATAGACTATATACACAGCACACACTATATACACAGCACACACTATATAGACTATATACACAGCACACACTATATACACAGCACACACTATATACACAGCACACACTATATACACAGCACACACAGCACACACTATATAGACTATATACACAGCACACACTATATACACAGCACACACTATATAGACTATATACACAGCACACACTATATAGACTATATACACAGCACACACTATATACACAGCACACACTATATATACCGCACACTATATAGACTATATACACAGCACACACTATATACACAGCACACACTATATATACAGCACACACTATATACACAGCACACACTATATACACAGCACACACTATATAAACAGCACACACTATATAGACTATATACACAGCACACACTATATACACAGCACACACTATATAGACTATATACACAGCACACACTATATACACAGCACACACTATATACACAGCACACACTATATACACAGCACACACTATATAGACTATATACACAGCACACACTATATACACAGCACACACTATATAGACTATATACACAGCACACACTATATAGACTATATACACAGCACACACTATATACACAGCACACACTATATACACAGCACACACTATATACACCACACACACTATATAGACTATATACACAGCACACACTATATACACAGCACACACTATATATACAGCACACACTATATACACAGCACACACTATATACACAGCACACACTATATACACAGCACACACTATATAGACTATATACACAGCACACACTATATACACTATATACACAGCACACACTATATAGACTATATATACAGCACACACTATATACACAGCACACACTATATACACAGCACACACTATATACACAGCACACACTATATAGACTATATACACAGCACACACTATATACACAGCACACACTATATAGACTATATACACAGCACACACTATATACACAGCACACACTATATACACAGCACACACTATATAGACTATATACACAGCACACACTATATACACAGCACACACTATATAGACTATATACACAGCACACACTATATACACAGCACACACTATATACACAGCACACACTATATACACAGCACACACTATATACACAGCACACACTATATACACAGCACACACTATATAGACTATATACACAGCACACACTATATACACAGCACACACTATATAGACTATATACACAGCACACACTATATACACAGCACACACTATATACACAGCACACACTATATAGACTATATACACAGCACACACTATATACACAGCACACACTATATAGACTATATACACAGCACACACTATATACACAGCACACACTATATACACAGCACACACTATATACACAGCACACACTATATAGACTATATACACAGCACACACTATATACACAGCACACACTATATAGACTATATACACAGCACACACTATATACACAGCACACACTATATAGACTATATACACAGCACACACTATATACACAGCACACACTATATAGACTTACATTATGACACACACACACACATAAACACACATAAACACACACACACACACACACACACTTACCACAGTCTCTTCCTCTGCGGTGCTTGTCTCTGGCAGCCTCCAGGACCTTAATCATGTGACTGTGACGTCATCACAGGTCCTTCACCCTCTAGTTTCAGTTTTGCCGTTATCAGGCAGCTGCTGGAGATTTAAACAGGAGGGACAGTGCACAGCAGCACAGAGGAGCAGACTGTCAGGGAGACTCCAGCACCTGCCAATCACAATCTCTGACAGTCTGCTCGTAGCTGATGTGCTGTGCCCCTGTTCCCTGGCCGCAAATGACTCCCCCTGCACATCCCCCCCGCCTCTTCATCAGCAGCACGTGGGACCGATGATCGCTAGAATGCGGCCGGCAGAGTTTTTTTTCACTTGTGTGCGGTTTGGGCAGCTATGGGCCCCCGTGCAGCCTTGGGCCCCGGGCGGCCGCCCGAAACGCCCATATGAGGATCCGCCACAGACTGAAAGTCCCCTGAAGTTCTCCATCACAAACCTCGGACTTTCGGGGTCTGTGTCGGCAGCTCCGTAGAAATGAATGGAGCGCCAGTCGTGCTTGCGCGCATGCGTGACCAGCGCTCCTTTCATTTTTATTGAGCTGCGCAGACGCCGGAAGTCAGAGGTTAGTCATGGAGAAGTTCAGGGGACTTTCAGTCCCCCGTTCTCCCCATCGCTGCCAGCGATCACACATGTATCCCCTATCCTGTGGAGATCCTGTGGAGAGGGGATACATGTATTTTGTAGGACACACTGTAGGTCGCATTTTTTTGGGAGGGGGGACGCTGTATGGCGTTCCCTACAGGGGGGGGACGCTGTATGGCATTCCCTACAGGGGGGGAACGCTGTATGGCGTTCCCTACAGGGGGGGAGCTGTATGGCGTTCCCTACAGGGGGGGCTGTATGGCGTTCTCAACAGGGGGGGCTGTATGGCGTTCCCTACAGGGGGGCTGTATGGCGTTCTCTACAGAGGGGGCTGTATGGCGTTCTCTACAGGGGGGGCTGTATGGCGTTATCTACAGGGGGCTGTATGGCGTTCTCTACAGGGGATGTATGGCGCTATCTACAGAGGGGGGGCTGTATGGCGTTATCTACAGGGGGGGCTGTAAAAAAGGCACTATCTACAAGGGGGGGGGGTTGTGTGACACCCAGGGGAGGGAGGGCCCCAGTCAAAAGTTTGCTATGGGGCCCAGTCTTTCCTAGTTACGCCCCTGGTGGCGGGTCACACTGGACGTGGAAGATGACACAGGACGTAGCAAATGATAGCAGGTGAAATAGACACGACTCCAACACTAGTAGGCACAGGAACAAGGACAAAGCACGAGAACAGAGACGGGTAACAACTGGAACGGGAAAACACTAAGTGACCATTTGGAAGATTGACATGGAATACACTAACAATGCTCAGGCAAGGATCAGGGCCCTTCTTATAGTCCAGGAAATCATATGTAGTTGATGATGATGATTGTTCACATGTGCGCGCGCTGGCCCTTTAAGACCGGGCAAGAGCGTGCGCGTGCACCCTACAGGACACAGCGGACCAGAGCGGAAGTGAGCGCTGGCGTCTCCTAGGCAGGAGATGCGAGCCAGCGCTCACTGATGCATGGCTGCGGGCGTCGGCAGGTGAGTAAACCCGATGGGCTGCGGCCATGGACGCTACAGTATCCCCCCTCTTACGCCCCTCTTCTTAGGGCCAGAGCGAGAGAGGAATTTCTTAATGAGAGCAGGGTCACTGAGGTTCTCTTCCGGCTCCCACGACCTCTCCTCAGAACCAAACTCTCTCCAGTCCACCAAATAGAAAGTCCTTCCTCCTACCCTTTTGCAGTCCAGGATCTCCCTCACCTCGAAAACAGTAGAAGAACAGCTCAGATCAACTGTGGAACTGGAAGTCTTACTGTAGCGGTTCAGGACCAATGGTTTCAGGAGGGACACATGAAAGGAGTTGGGGATTCTGAGGGTAAGAGGCAGCCGCAGCTTATGGGAGTCAGGGTTTATCTGTTGCAGAATCTCAAAAGGACCGAGGAACCTGGGAGCAAACTTGTATGAAGGCACCTTCAAACGAATGTTCCGTGAGGACAGCCAGACTTTGGTACCTGGAAGATACCGAGGCGGCTCTCCTCTTTTTGTATCCGCTTTTTGTTTCATGAGATCGACTGCCAGCAAAATAGAGGACCTGTTCTTTTGCCAGATTTGCAGAAAGTCCCCAAATGCAGAGTCAGCAGCAGGTACCTGAGATGTAGTCAACACAGGGAGAGGGACTCTAGGATGTTGACTGTACACAATGTAAAACGGAGTGGAAGTGGTGGACTCACTTGTGTGGTTGTTATACGAGAACTCGGCCCATAGAAGAAGCAGTACCCAGTTGTCATGCTGTAAGTGGATGAAGTGGCGGAGATAATTCTCCATAATATAGTTGATCCTCTTGACTTGCCCATTGGACTGGGGGTGATAGGCTGAGGAAAAGTCCAATCTCACATCTAGGAGTTTACAGAGGGCTCTCCAGAATTTGGAGGTAAATTGAGCCCCCAATCAGACACAATGTGAAGGGGCAAGCCATGCAAATGGAAGATGTGCTGAATGAAGAGACTCGCCAGTCAGGAAGCAGAAGGTAGGCCTGTCAGCGGGATAAAATGTGCCATCTTCGAGAACCAGTCCACCATCACCCAGACAGTGTTGCATTCTGCCGAGGAAGGACAGTCTGTGACAAAGTCCATCGCAATGTGCTGCCAGTGGGCATTGGGTACAGGCAGAGGTTGAAGCAGCCCGGCAGGCGTGGAGTGAGTAACCTTGTTAGAAGCACACACCGTGCAGTAAGAGACAAAGTCCACAACATCTTTGGGTAGCGTGGGCCACCAGAACTGACGAGCAATTAGGTCTTGGGTCTTACGAACACCAGCTTGCCCAGCCAGTTTAGAGCTGTGTCCCCAGTTGAGAATTATTTTCCTGTCTGCCAACCGAACAAAAGTTCTCCCCGGAGGGATGTCTCTAACCTGAAAAGGAGTGGCAGTGACAATGCAGGATGGGTCTATGAAACTTTGACGGTACTCCACCGTGTCATCCGTCTCGAATGACCTGGACAGGGAATCGGCCCTCAGATTATTGTTAGTGGGACGGTAATGGAGCACAAATTGGAAACGGGTGAAGAACAGCGACCACATGGCTTGATGGGGATTTAGTCGTTGAGCGGACCGAAATTAGGTGAGGTTCTTGTGGTCGGTGTAGATCAGGATGGGGTGAGCTGCGCCCTCTAGAAGATGTCTCCACTCCTCCAGAGCCAATTTCATGGCCAGTAGCTCCTGATCCCCAATAGAGTAATTGTGCTCAGCAGAAGAACAAAGTCTCGAGTAATAGCCTCATATTACTGCCTTTCCTTTGGAGCTCCTCTGGAACAGAAGTGCACTTGCACCAACAGAAGAAGCGTCCACCTCCAATGAAAACTGCCGAGATACGTCAGGATGATGGAGGATCAAGGCTTTCTTGAAGCTAATAAATGTGGATTCTGCCTCTGGAGTCCACATCTTGGCGTTCACAAACTTCTTGGTAAGGGTAGAGATGGGAGCTGTCAGTGATGAGAAGTTTTGTATAAACTGTCGATAGAAATTGGCGAATCCCAGAAAACGCTGTATGGACCTCAGGCCTTGAGGACATGGCCATTTCAGGACAACTTTTACTTTCTCAGGATCCATCTTGAGACCTTGATCCGAGATGATGTAGCACAGGAAGGACAGCGAATTCTTTTCAAAGACGCACTTCTCCAGCATGGCATATAAACGATTCTCCCTTAATCGTAGTAGAACTTGACAGACATGCCTCCGATGAGTCGTCGAATCTGGGGAGAATATCAAAATATCATCGAGATAAACTACAACACAGACATAGTGGAAATCTCAAAAGATATCATTGACGATTTCCTGGAAGACCGCGGGAGCATTACACAGTCCGAATGGCATCACCAGGTATTCGTAGTGCCTGTCTCCACTTGTCCCCTTGACGGATTCGGATCAAATTATAAGCCCCACGCAAGTCTAGTTTTGAAAAAATTCTGGCTCCTCATATACGGTCAAACAGTTCGGATATAAGTGGCAACGGGTATTTGTTCTTGACCGTGATCTTGTTGACACCATGGTAGTCAATGCAAGGTCGAAGGGATTCGTCTTTCTTTTTAACTAAGAAGAACCCAGCCCCGGCCGGGGAGGAAGACTTTCATATGAAACCCCTCTCCAAATTCTCTTTGATATAGGCCGACATCAATAGTGACTCTGGCAAAGAGAGAGGATATACCCGTCCACAGGGGAGAGAGGCATTAGAAACCAGTTCAATGGGGCAGTCATAAGTCCGATGTGGAGGCAGCGTCTCAGCCTCCCTCTTGCTGAAGACATCTGCAAACTGAGCGAAATGGGGGGGGGGGGGGGGGGCAGTCCTGCCAATGACTGAGGCAGAGGAGGCTGGACAGGATGGATCTGCAACAGACAACGACCGAGGCACTTGTAGCGCCACTGGAGAACCTCTCTAGAATTCCAGTCGAAGCCAAGGCAGGCCCAGCAGAACAGGATTGATGGCCTTGGGCAAAACAAGAAATTAAATGAGTTCAGAATGAAGGGCTCCAACTTGGAGCTTCAATGCCCATTCACTGAGGCAACAGCCAAAGGTGTCTCCAGGGGAACTGTGGGCAACTGGAGATGATCCACTAGCTCCTTTTGGTTGAAGTTTGAACTTGACCCGGAGTCTAGCTAGGCCGAAACTCGATGCGTCCTCTCGCCGGATACTATGGTCACAGGAAGAGTCAACTTGGAACAGAATGCTTTATTTGGTACTGTTCCACCTAGGGTTGTCTCTCCAACCAATCCTAGGTACTCGAGTCTCTCTAGCCTCTGGGGACACAGACGCACAATAAGGCCTCCGAGGCTGCAATACAGACAAAGTCCAGAAGTGCGTCTGCGTTGTCTCTCCTGGGTAGACAATTTGACTCGGTTCATCTGCATAGGATCCTCGGGTAGGATGACTGATGAGGATAGTAGGGATTACTGGAAAGTAGAATCCAGCCTAGGAAATCCTCTCTGCCGGAGAACCTCTTCGGAACGCTCCCGGATCCTCATGTCCACCCAGTTGGCAAGTAGGATGAAATCGTCCAGGGTAGATGGCAAATCGCGAGTGGCCAGCTTGTCTTTAATCCCAGAAGACAGTCCCTGCCAGAATGTGGCCACCAAAGTCTTGTTGTTCCAAGTTAATTCAGCAGCCAGGGTACGGAACTAAATGGCATACTAGCCCACAGAGTTGTCTCTCTGGTGTAGGGTCAGCAGGGATTCAGCAGCCGAAGAAACTCTCCCAGGTTCCTCAAATATCGAGCGGAAAGTCAGTAAGAAGCACTGCAAGTCACGGGTCTTTGGTCCCTGATGTTCCCACAGAGGATTTGCCCATGCCAGGGCTTTGCTAGTAAGGAGAGAGATGATGAAGGCGATCCTGACGTCATCAGAAGAGAAGGCCCTGGCATGTAGTCTGAAGTGGATCTGGCACTGATTCATAAATACTCTGCAGGTACTTGTGTCTCCGTCATAGCGAGGAGGTAGCAGAAAGAAGCACAGGGGATCGGCACTGATACTGTCAGGAAGTGTAGCAGGAGGAACAGCAGAAATGGGTGCGGTAATGACTGTGGTTGGATCAACCAGCCGATCAGCAATGGCCTTCACCGACAGGAGGAGTTAGTCTTGCCGTGACTCAAGGTCTTGCATCTCTGCCAGCATGGCTTGGGTCGTTAAGGTCTCAGGTTGACCAGCGGGGTCCATGGCCTGAGCATACTGTCACGGTCTGTGGGTATGTGGACCCACAAGGCCGCACCACCATAGTGGGGAGGCAGCTGGCCAAACAACAAAGCACCCCAGCAATACAAAGTCCCGCATTAGGGTGCCTGAATAGTCCAGACAGTGGCCTCGGCTCTGGTACGGATGGAGGTGGGTGCAGCAGGTTACGCCAGACGTGGCGGATGACAGCAGGTGCCGCAGGTTGCGCCAGACGTGGCGGGTCACACTGGACGTGGTAGATGACACAGGAAGTGGCAAACGACAGCAGGTGCAATAGACACGACTACAACACTAGTAGGCACAGGAACAAGAACACAGCACGGGATACAGGAACAGGTAACAACTGGAATGGGAAAACACTAAGTGACCATTTGCAAGACTCACATGGGATACACTGCTCAGGCAAGGATCAGGGCCCTTCTTATAGTCCAGGAAATCATGGGTAGTTGATGATGATGATTGTTCACATGTGCGCGCGCTGGCCCTTTAAGACACAGCGGACCGGAGCGGAAGTGAGCGCTAGCATCTCCTAGGAAGGTGATGCGAGCCAGCGCTCACTGATCGATGGCTACGAGCGTCGGGAGGTGAGTAACTGGCCGCTAAATAGTGGTTTATTAATAACATCCCTTGTGTCTAGCGTAATACTAATAATAATCCTGGAGTGACGCGAGTTATTAATAACATCCCATGTGTCTAGTGTAATACTAATACTAATGCTGGCGTGAAGTGGATTATTATTAACATCCCTGGTGTCTAGTGTAATAATAATAATAATCCTGGAGTGTAGTGGGTTATTAATAACATCCCTAGTGTCTAGTGTTATACTAATAATATTCCTGGAGTGTAGTGTGTTATTAATAACACCCCTAGTGTCTAGTGTTATACTAATAATATTCCTGGAGTGTAGTGTGTTATTAATAACATCCCTGGTGTCTAGTGTAATACTAAAAATCTTCCTTGAGTGTAGTGGGTTATTAATAACATCCCTGGTGTCTAGTGTAATAATAATAATATTCCTGGAGTGTAGCTGGTTATTATTAATAACATCCCTGGTGTCTAGTGTAATACTAATAATATTCCTGGAGTGTAGTGGGTTATTAATAACATCCCTGGTGTCTAGTGTAATACTAATAATATTCCTGGAGTGTAGTGGGTTATTAATAACATCCCTGGTGTCTAGTGTAATACTAATAATAATAATCCTGGAGTGTAGTGGGTTAGTAATAACATCCCTGCTGTCTAGTGTAATACTAATAATATTCCTGGAGTGTAGTGGGTTATTAATTACTTCCCTGGTGTCTAGTGTAATACTAATAATATTCCTGGGGAGTAGTGGCTTATTAATAACATCCCTGCTGTCTAGTGTAATACTAATAATATTCCTGGAGTGTAGTGGGTTATTAATGACATCCCTGGTGTCTAGTGTAATACTAATAATATTCCTGGAGTGTAGTGGGTTATTAATAACATCCCTGGTGTCTAGTGTAATACTAATAATAATAATCCTGGAGTGTAGTGGGTTAGTAATAACATACCTGCTGTCTAGTGTAATACTAATAATATTCCTGGAGTGTAGTGGGTTATTAATTACTTCCCTGGTGTCTAGTGTAATACTAATAATATTCCTGGGGAGTAGTGGGTTATTAATAACATCCCTGATGTCTAGTGTAATACTAATAATATTCCTGGAGTGTAGTGGGTTATTAATAACATCCCTGGTGTCTAGTGTAATACTAATAAGATTTCTGGAGTGTATTGGGTTATTAATAACATCCCTGGTGTCTAGTGTAATACTAATAATATTCCTGGAGTGTAGTGGGTTATTAATAGCATCCCTGGTGTCTAGTGTTATACTAATAATATTCCTGGAGTGTAGTGGGTTATTAATTACATCCCTGGTGTTTAGTGTTATACCAATAATATTCCTGGAGTGTAGTGGGTTATTAATAACATCCCTGGTGTCTAGTGTAATACTAATAATATACCTGGAGTGTAGTGGGTTATTAATAACATCCCTGGTGTCTAGTGTAATACTAATAATATACCAGGTGTCTAGTGGGTAATAATAACTTTCCTGAAATACGCTGACTTAGTCTTCCACCAGTCTATGGTCTAGTCTTATACTGTGTACTATGTGCCGTCCCCTCAATAGGATCCGGGTGAAACCTTAAACCAGTTCCTATAGTCTGAGATTCTGCCGACATTATATGTTACAACAGTAAATGGAAGGGGCACAGCGGGTGATGTCACACGTGTCTATCCCTCCACCCCCTTCTGAATTAACAACACATTTACATTACCACAAGAGTGTTGATGATGATGATAATGATGATGATGATGCTACTGATGATGGCGCTACAGACAACCGTGTAACGAGTATTCCTTGACACTGAAAAGAAGATATTTCTACATTGTTACATCAGGATTAAAGTGCAAGGGAACAATAAAGTTGAACATTAACCCTTCATCTTGCTGATTTTTAGTTACATTCTATTCTGGTTCATGGTACTCATAGACATCAGATGACGTGGTCACATCCAGATGATTTGACCAGCACTAGGGGGCGATCTTCATGTCTATGAGCACCTTCAAATGACCCCTTTAAATCTGATCTGAGGTGAGTTTTTGGCTATTCTTTCCGACAAGTTAGGGTCAGTTCACACTGAGGTTTTCAGCGCTGATTTTGCCCAAAAAATTTCCAAAATCGCCCCCGTTGATTTCAATGGGATGCAGAGGCGCTTTTTCTCTAGGCGACTTTTAGCCGTTTACGGGGAAAAAAAGGCTGCATATCCTTTCTTGCCGTGGTCTCCACCTCTGACCACCTATTGAAATCAATGAGAGGCAGGAAAAAAAACAGCGACGCTTGTTGGCAAGCATTTTTCCAATCGTTTTTTGCCTGCGTTCCTTGCATTAACTTCAATGGCCATGGGTGAAAAATGGCGTGAGAAAATGTGGATAAAAAAAAACAAAGGTAGTTTAAAATCCTGCCTCAAAATTCCTGAAGGAATTCTGAGGCAGATTTTTTCTGCCTGCAAAAAACTCAGTGTCAGTTCACACTGAGTTTTTTTGCACGTTTGAGGCGGAAACCGCGTCGGAAAACGTGCCATAAAACTGCCAAAAATGCCTCCCATCGATTTCAATGGGAGGCGGAGGCGTTTTTTTTTTCCCACGAGCGGAAAAACCATCTCGCGGGAAAAAGAAGCGACATGCCCTGTCTTCAGGCGTCTATGTCTCTGACCTTCCATTGACATCAATGGGAGGCAGAGAAAGCGCATTTCGCTGCATTTTTGTCCATCGGCGCTCAATGGCCGTAAGCGAAAAACGCATCGAAAAACGGCATACAAGCAGATCAAAACCTGATTTTCTGGCTACAAAAAACTTTGTGTGAACCCGGTCTAAGGCTACATTCACACAACAAATGTCCATTAAAAACTGATCAGCTGTCAGCATCTCACGGACATTTTGCATCAGTGTCTCTAAATTTTCATCCTTTTCCAGTCCGTCTGTCCCTTTTTAATGGCCGTTTGACATCAGGTTTTCATAGCCGTTCAAAAAACTGATGAATTTCATTGGTCAGTCTTTTTTTGTCCCATTCCCCTGAAATCACCCAGAAGAAGGTCACATGTTCACCTAGACACTATTTACAGCCTCCCTGTATATGATGCCAGACACCTCCCTGTATATGATGCCAGTCACCTTCCTGTATATGATGTCACACAGTCTCCCTGTATATGATGCCACACACCTCCCTGTATATGATGCCAGTCACCTTCCTGTATATGATGCCAGTCACCTTCCTGTATATGATGTCACACAGCCTCCCTGTATATGATGCCACACACCTCCCTGTATATGATGCCACACAGCCCTGCTGTATATGACGCCACACACCTCCGCGGCAGAAGACCATGAAGAGGACAAGGCGAGGAGGCAAACATCGTAGAGGACGTGAATCGGACCATGGCGACGAGGTCTCAGGTATGAGCCCCACGACACAATCCTTATGTAATGGCAGGGGGTAGGGAGACGGACAAGTGAGCCCTAATCTACCCGCCACTCTGTCCCTGCCTACTTGCAACGACCCGCCCTAGGCGACGGGGTACAACTGGGCGGCGGTCCCTGCGCTCAGTAAGTGCACGACAAACACGACAAACATACAAGGAACACAAGCAAGGAAAAAGGGCCGTTGCCCACGGCAACACCGTGAGCAACCAGAGTGGTGAACGAGCCGAGTCAAGCCAGGAGTGTGCGAGGTACAAAACGAAAAGCAGAAGAGTAGTCGGTAAGCCAGGGTCGGTATGGAGCAGGATCAAAAATAGCAGGAGCTGTAGCTGGGCCAGGAACCACAAGGAAAGAAACAAAAGCAATAACAAGCACCGAGGGACAGGAAGTGCAGGCTTAAATAGACCGAGGGCGGGAGCTAGCTGAGTCTGGCCAGGTTACGATAGGCTCTCCCACTCCTAAGCCTGCCAGCCTGAATGGTGGAAGCAGGAGTCAGTCTCAGGGATGTATTCTCAGGTGCTGACTGATTAGTTCTGGGAGTTAACCCCGCTGTGCCTGGCAGATCCTTTACACCTTAGTTGTGAATATCTCATCTAAATCCCTGGGCCCGGCACAACTACTCCTCCTACAGAGAGGCTTGTCGTTCTGCCCCACATATAGATACGATCTGTTCCAGCTTGACATGGATCTGAATCGTTTCTATAGGTCCTTGCGCCTCCGGGTCTTTTTCTCCAATAAGGAGGAGACCCGAAAAAAGGACCACAACCTCAGTGACCCCGATGGTCACTTCTAAAGACTTGGGACTAAGGAACAAGAACTTGTTCTCACCTCCCAAGAACTCTCCTCCCCTCGACTTTCATCAAATTGGTACACAGGGATGTGTACCGATTCAGCCATGATTTTGGCCTAGGCTACTACAAGTGCCAAGCCAATTTCAGCAGAGTAGACAGACAAGCTCTCTCCTCACTGGTGGATGACAAAGACCTGGTCATCAAACCAGCGGACAAAGGAGGAGCGTTGGTGATTATGGACAAATCCCTTTATGTGGAGGAAATCCATAGACAATTGGGGGAGAGAACGGTGTATCAACCGACTCATCAGGACTCCATACATAAGATAGCCACTAGAATTAGGGTTACTATAGAGAAGCACATACTAGCGGGCACAATTGATCAGGATATAGCCAGTTACCTAACCAACCAACACCCGATCACACCAGTATTTTACACACTACCAAAAATTCATAAAAGACTCGAGAACCCTCCAGGACGCCCCATAGTAGCCGCCACAGACTCTATACTGTCCCCACTAGCCATATTTATGGAAAAACTTCTAACCCCCTTGATAAAAAAACACGGTCATTTCTTCTAGGCACCAGCGCCTTTTTGACAGCCATACATATGCTGAATGAGATCCCACCTGATACTCTTTTAGTCACCTTTGATGTATGCAGTCTATACACATCCATACAACACAACTGCAGTACATGAGATTTTGACAAGATCAGGTAAAGACCCTAAAATAATTGATCTCTGTACGGATCTACTCACCCTGATACGCAAGCGTGAGAATTACTTCCTTTTTGAGGACACCTACTACGTACAGAAACAGGGCACGGCTATGGGCTCTAATGTTGCACCACCATATGCCAACAGCTATATGGCCAGTTTTGAAGAACACTTCATCTACCCCCATACTGACTTTCAACAACATATAATCATGTGGAAAAGATATATCGATGTAATTTTCTGTCTCTGGCACGGCCCACTTGATAAATTAGTGGAGTTTACTAACTACCTCAATAATGTTTGGCCTGAATTACAATTCACCATGACTCATGACACTACATCCATTAGTTTTCTTGACACACGGGTCATAAAAAATGAGGCTGGTAAGCTCACTACCGATCTACACATTAAGGAAACTGATAGGAATGGCAAACTCCATTACACCAGCTGCCACCCCCAATCTATAATAAATTCTATACCCAAATTTCAGTACAATCGGGTACAAAGGATTGTGGATGATGAGCAAACCAGATCCCAAAGAATGGATGAAATTACCCTAAAATTTAGGAACAGAGGCTATCCTGTTGACACATTGATTAAGGCAAGGGAAAACACTTCGGTCAGGACCAACAAAGAAAACAAACGTATTCAGTTTTTTACACACTTACCACGCCTGCTCACCAAAAATATACCACATAATAAGGAGACATTGGCCCTTACTCAAAGAAGCGTACCCCCAGATCGATGAATTAAAAAATCCATTCTTACCATGCACAAAAAAACAACAAAATCTTAGGAATAAATTAGTCAAGGCAGACATAGGCTCTACCAAAAAATTACAACGCCAAACGTTCCTGAGTACTCCCAAAAAAGGTACCTTCCCATGCCGATCCTGTATGCAATGTTCCCAAATCATCAAAGGGGACAAGATACAGCACCCACAAACTGGTCAAGGTATAGCCATTCATGACTTCTTCACATGTAACACCAATTATGTGGAGTATTTGATAAAATGCCCGTGTGCTTTGGGTTATGTAGGTGAGACTACACAGTGCGTTAAAGACCAGATCAGTCAGCATAAGTTTAATATTAGATGCAGTAAGACTCTACTCCCCATCCCATTTTATTATTCTTCCTTACTGTCTCTATACCAAATGTTTTTGATCTTACAGTATGTCGTCTATGTACCGTATCTCACCTTTTATTGTAGTAATTTTCGTACTGTTCGCTTGGGTTTCTCCACAAGTCACATCATTGCCACGGCAAGAGTATGGACCCTCGTCACCTGGCGTTATGCCTTGTAAAGTTAAACTAAGATTCAATATATTTCCCTTAAAGTTAATGCGATTTATGTAATTATTATTGATCCAGATAAATGCAAATTTTTTAGTTCTGTTGTAGATACTTTTTTTTGAGCTGTTTTCAGTAGGGGAACAGTGCTTGTCTTCATTAGATACGTCTGTGAATTAAATAAACCAACCAATAAATACGTAGAAATTGCAATGTTTTTGTAAATTTTGTTACAATACAAAATACACAGAAAACCGCCATATATTTTCATGAATGCCATGTAATGTTTTATTTTAAATAAGGCTTCAAGCACACGAACGTGCACGTGAATTGCCGACCCATTCATTGCTATGGCATTCATTGCTATGGTCCGTGCACTGGCCGGGAGCCTGGACCTGTCTTATTACGGTCCAGGCTCATTGAAATCAATGTGTGCATGATCCGTGATTTGCGGGCAGCCTGCGGATGACACTTCGTGGCCGTCAGTGACGCAATCACGGGCCATGCACACAGCTACGGTCGTGTGCATGAGGCCTAAGGATGTGACAGCCATTTACAAGCAGTTTATAATACTCTGACATGCTTGTAGCCAACACTAGAGGGAGATTATGATCTTACTGCATGAACCTAACAATAGAACAGTATGCAGCAAGCTCCCCCAAGGGGTGGCTGCAGGTAGCCAAAATTTTATCTATATGACTATGCGGGGGATAAAGAGCTCAGTTTTAGGGAAAAAATTAGTTGCTAATATCCTCCCAAACACACTCCTACATCAATAGAGAAACACAGTATTTTTGCTTACCTGTATTATTGATTGTACAAGTAGATTTCTCACATTGAAGGTTTTCAAATGTCCCAGAAAATGACACTAAATTGTTTTTAGCATTGTCAAAAAAGCACAGCTGCATAATTTTATCCTGGTATTTAATCAATGAGAGCACTCTTATGTCAACTTGAGGCTTAACATAACAGAAAAATGTGCCAGAGGCTCCTTGATAAAGGTCCAGTCTATCTGGTTTTTGACTCATAAAGTCACAGCCCTCACCTGAAATAAATAGATATAATTAATAATACCGTCACGAGTGACTGAATAATACTGACATACAGTGACTGACTGATACTGCTATACAATGACTAATAAAACCACATAGTGAGTTATATATTAACCTGACAGGCTTGAAATAAATAGATATAATTTGTCATACTACCACGAAGTGATTGATTTATACCGCGATTGACTTATACTGCCATTCACAAAAAAACTGTGGACAGCATCCAAAACCAAGGCAATAGTATGTGTGTTGCAGGTCTAAAGAGGACTCCATCCATCTGGTCTTTATGTAGTAAAAGCAAAATAAGGAAAGGTTCTGGACATCACTTGTGAGAAAAACAATCATTTTAATCCAGAACGTGCAACATTTTCAGCATTTTTTAAAGTTTTTTTAATTTTGCTCTAATACCACCACACAGTGACTAAATAATAGCGCCATACAGTGACTGATTTATACTGCCACACAGTGACTAATAATAGCGCCATACAGTGACTGATTTATACTGCCACACAGTGACTAATAGCACCACACGGTGACTAAATAATACCGCAATACAGTGATGGACTTATACCGCGACACAATGATTAATACCACCCCACGGTGACTAAATAATACCGCAATACAGTAACAGATTTATACCGCGATACACTGACTAATACAGACACCCAGTGACTACATAATACCACCATACAATGACTGCTTTATACCACCACACAGTGAGTTACATATTCACATGACAGGCCTGAAATAAATAGACATTGATTGGAAAATCCAATAAATCCGGAGTTCCTCATTATAATTACTCTGTATGGAGTTTGTCTTCCTACCACTAGATGGTGCAGTTGTAGTATGGTTAATCAGCATTGTGAGAAACTAGACATGGACCGCACAATCCACAGTATATACGTTGATCTGAGCCTCTAGGCATAATTTAGAAACATGAACATGAGGTTCTTTGTAAACATTTTGATCAAACTGTATAAGCCCACTTGCCACTTCACGGCGACCTCTTTAAAGTGGGTCCCTACTCTAGCGGTTGCAGCACCGCATGGCGGCTACCGCCACCGCAGCACCGCTCCTGCAGAGGTAGCAACCCAGGGGCCCAAAAGCACCCATGTCTTCAGACCGTGCCAAGCCTCCTTGGCTCTGGGCCACGTCCCCCCACAAGTGCAGCACTACAACAACAGACACCACCATACAGCACCACAACATGTGAACAGATGGAATGAGCTCACCTTGCCATGCGCCCCCAGTGGCCAACTGAGAGCACAAGCAAGAGCAGGAACACTTATGAGGTCATTCTGGAATTAAAATCAGCTAGGTATTTTTTCAAATGCGTGGAGTGCTGGTACCAAGTAAAACAAAGGAAATGAGGAGGATAGACTATACAATATCAGCATTGTGAGAAACTAGACATGGACCGCACAATCCACAGTATATACGTTGATCTGAGCCGCTAGGTGCTGCGGTGGCGGGGGCCGCCATGCGGTGCTGCAACCGCTAGAGTAGGGACCCACTTTAAAGAGGTCGCCGTGAAGTGGCAAGTGGGCTTATACAGTTTGATCAAAATGTTTACAAAGAACCTCATGTTCATGTTTCTAAATTATGCCTAGCGGCTCAGATCAACGTATATACTGTGGATTGTGCGGTCCATGTCTAGTTTCTCACAATGCTGATGTAGTATGGTTAATGCTCAGGGTACACTATACTTGAAAACACATGGGAGTTCATCAAGCAGTGTCAAATGTAATCTTAATGTTCTTGCATGCATTGATATATGCTAAAATTACTGTTTGTGCAAATAAAAATATACACTTTTCTTTTTTGCCTTAACAATAGCACTGACCGTATACAGTACTCCTGCTGTTTGCACTGGATGTTTTCCCTTGCATTAGGGAATGAATGTCATTGTTCACCACCACCAGGGGGCACTCAATACATGTCTAAGGCACCTAATCAACAAGTAATAAGACTTGCCTTTTTTGGGGATTTTCCTGTTTCATAAACTACAATAGGAGAATTGATCGATCTAATACACACGTAAATTATGTCAGTAATGTATCCATATGGCCAGCCAATATCACACTCAAACTACATAGCTCTTAAAATTGGGCCTATAAATCTTGTATAACTGCATAGTAAAGCAGTAAAAAAATCACAAAAGGATATTACATGGAGAGAATAAAGTGATTGAAAATACCACCTTACAGCGACTGAATAATATCACCATACAGACTTATGCTACTTGCACACGACCATTTGAATCGTGTCCTATAAAAACCGGATCCGTAAAACACGGACGGTCATTTTCACATCACCATAAACTTGAATAGGTAAGGTCAAGCCTCTAACTTGGAGAGGAATAACAGGACTTCTCTGAGTTATGTGAACCATAACCATTAATGTGTGCTATCCGTTAGAAAAAAAAAAAGCTCACTGCCGAAAAACAACGGTCATGTGCATATAACATAAATCATACCACCATACGACTGAAAATACCACCATACAGTGACTAAATAATACCTCATACAGTGAGAAAATAATACCCCCTATAAAGTGGCTGAACAAAACCCCCATACAGTGATGAATGAATAAATAAATGAATAATAAATAAGTGAATAACTAAATAATACCACCATACAGTGACTGAATAATACCACCATACAATTAATGAATAGCACCATACAGTGACTGAATAATACCACCATACAGTGACTGAATAATACCACCATACAGTGACTGAATAATACCTCCATACACTGACTAAATAATACCTCCATAGACTGACTGAATAATACCTCCATACAATGGATGAATAATACCACCATACAGTGACTGAATAAAACCACCATACACTGACTGAATAATACCACCACACACTGACTGAATAATACCTCCATACAATGAATGAATAATACCACCATACAGTGACTGAATAAAACCACCATAAGGTGACTGAATAATACCCTCATACACTGACTGAATAATACCTCCATACACTGACTGAATAATACCTCCATACACTGACTGAATAATACCTCCATACACTGACTGAATAATACCTCCATACAGTGAATGAATAATACCACCATGCAGTGACTGAATAATACCACCATACAGTGACTGAATAATGCCACCATACAGTGACTGAATACCACCATAAAGTGACTGAATAATACCTCCATACAATGTGTAAAGGATCTGCCAGACACAGCTTCTGTGTCGACGCCCGTGGTTAGTCATTCTGCACCTGCTCCTAAGTCTGCGAGAGTGACACGATCTTCTACCAGTCAGGCTGGGAGGCTGAGGAGTGGGAGAGCCTATCACAGCCAGGCCAGACGGAGCTAGCTCCCGCCCCCTGTCTATTTATACCTGCATTTCCTGCTCCTCCTTTGCCTGTGATTCTTTCCTGTTTCCTGGCTCTGCTGCTCCTGCTATGATTATTGACCTTGCTTCATTTTTGACCCTGGCTTTACTGACTACGCTCCTGCTCTGCGATTTGTACCTCGTGCACTCCTGGTTTGACTCGGCTCGTTCACTACTCTTGTTGCTCACTGTGTTGCCGTGGGCAACTGCCCCATTTCCCTTAGCTTCTGTGTACCCTTGTCTGTTTGTCTGTCGTGCACTTATTTATCGTAGGGACCGTCGCCCAGTTGTACGCCATCGCCTAGGACGGGCCATTGCAAGTAGGCAGGGACTGAGTGGCGGGTAGATTAGGGCTCACATGTCTGTCTCCCTACCCCGTCATTACACAATGAATGAATAATACCACCATACAGTGACTGAATAAAACCACCATACAGTGACTGAATAATACCCTCATACACTGACTGAATAATACCACCAAACACTGACTGACTAATACCTCCATACACTGACTGTATAATACCTCCATACAGTGAATGAATAATACCACCATACAGTAACTAAAGAATAATACCACCATACATTGACTGAATAATACCACCATACAGTGACTGAATACCACCATACAGTGACTGGTAATACCACCATAGGGTGATTGAATACAACCATACGTTAACTAAATAAAACCACCATACAATGACTGAATAATACCACCATACAGTGACTGAATAATACCACCATATAATGACGAATAATACCACCAAACAGTGACTGAATCATACCTCCATACAGTGACTGAATAACACCACCATACAGTGACTGAATAACACCACCATACAGTGACTGAATAAGACCACCGTATAGTTACTGAATAATACCACCATACAGTGACTGAATAATACCACCATACAGTGACTAAATAATACCCCCATACAGTGACTAAATAATACCACCATACAGTGACTTAATAACACCACCATACCGTGACTGAATAATACCACCATACAGTGACTAAATAATACCACCATAAACTGACTGAATAATACCTCTATATAGTGACTGAATAATACCTACATACAGTGACAGAATAACACCACCATACAGTGACTAAATAATACCACCATAAACTGACTGAATAATACCTCTATATAGTGACTGAATAATACCTACATACAGTGACAGAATAACACCACCATACAGTGACTGAATAATACCTCCATACAGTGACGAATAATACCACCATATACTGACTGAATATGACCTCTATATAGTGACTGAATAACACCTCCATACAGTGACTGAATAATACTTCCATACAGTGACTGAATAACACCACCATACAGTGACTGAATAATACCCTCATATACTGACTGAATAATACCACCATACACTGACTGAATAATACCTCCATACACTGACTGAATGATACCTCCATACAGTGAATGAATAATACCACCATACAGTGACTGAATAATACGACCATACAGTGACTGAATAATACCACCATACGGTGACTGAATACCACCATACAGTGAGTGAAAAATATCACCATACAGTGACTAAATAATATCACCATACACCAACTGAATAATACCACCATACAGTGAGTGAATAACACCACCATACAGTGATGAATAATACCACCATACAGTGACGAATAATACCACCAAACAGTGACTGAATAATACCTCTATATAGTGACTGAATCATACCTCCATACAGTGACTGAATAACACCACCATACAGTGACTGAATAACACCACCTTACAGTGACTGAATAAGACCACCATACAGTGACTGAATAATACCACCATACAGTGACTGAATAATACCACCACACAGTGACTAGATAATACCACCATACAGTGACTGAATACCACCATACAGTGACTAAATAATATCACCATACAGAGACTAAATAATACCACCATACAGTGTCTAAATAATACCACCATAAACTGACTGAATAATACCACCATACAGTGACTGAATAATACCACAATACAGTGACGAATAATACCACCATACAGTGACTGAATAATACCCCTATATAGTGACTGAATAATACCTCCATACAGGGACTGAATAATACCACCATACAGTGACTGAATAATACCACCATACAGTGACTGAATAATACCACAATACAGTAACTAAATAACACCACCTTACAGTGACTGAATAACACCAAGATACAGTGACTGAATAATACCTCCATACAGTGACTGAATAATACCTCCATACAGTGACTGAATAATACCACCATATAGTGAATGATAATACTACCATACAGTGACTGAATAACACCACCATACAGTGACTGAATAACACCACCATACAGTGACTGAATAATACCTCCATACACTGGCTGAATAATACCACCATACAGTGACTGAATAATACCCTCATACACTGACTGAATAATATCACCATACACTGACTGAATGATACCTCCATACACTGACTGAATGATACCTCCATACAGTGAATGAATAATACCACCATACAGTGAATGAATAATACGACCATACAGTGACTGAATAATACCACCATACGGTCACTGAATACCACCATACAGTGAGTGAAAAATAATACCATACAGTGACTAAATAATATCACCATACACCAACTGAATAATACCACCATACAGTGAGTGAATAACACCACCATACAGTGATGAATAATACCACCATACAGTGACGAATAATACCACCAAACAGTGACTGACTAATACCTCTATATAGTGACTGAATCATACCACCATACAGTGACTGAATAATACCACCATACAGTGACTGAATAATACTACCATACACTTACTGAATAATACCTCCATACAGATACTGAATAATACCACCATACAGTGACTAAATAATACCACCATACACTGACTAAATAATACCTCCATACAGTGACTGAATACCACCATACAGTGACTGAAAAATACCACTATACAGTGACTGAATAATAATAACACATTACTGTGACTGAATAATACCACTATACAGTGACTCAATAATAATAAGACATTACTGTGACTGAATAATACATCCATACAGTGACTGAATAGTACCTACATACAGTGACTGAATACTACCTCCATACAGTGACTGAATGCCACCATACAGTGACTGAAAAATACCTCCATACAGTGAATGAATAATACCTCCATACAGTGACTGAATAATACCACCCTACAGTGACTAAATAATACCTCCATACAGTGACTGAATAATACCTCCACACAGTGACTAAATAAAACTCCGTACACTTACTGAATAATACCACCATATAGTAACTGAATAATACCACCATACAGTGACTGAATTCTACCTTAGTACAGTGACTGAATGATTCTGCCATAGAGAGACTGAATAATACCACCATACAGTGACTGAATAACACCACCATACAGTGACTGAATGCAGGACACTTCTTTGGACGTAATTTGAGCTGTTTTTCATTGAATCCAATGAAGAACAGCTCCAAATTACGGCCGTCAAAGACACCAAGCGAAATGCGAGTACGAGCAATTACGTCTGAAATGACGGAGCTGTTTTCACATGAAAACAACTCCATAATTTCAGCCGTAATGATCGTTATCGTGTGCACATACCCTTATACCTCCATACAGAGACTGAATAATACCTCCATACAGTGACTGAATAATACCACCATACAGTGACTGAATAATACCACCATACAGAGACTGAATTATACCACCATACAGAGACTGAATAATACCACCATGCAGTGACTGAATAATACCACTATAGAGTGACTGAATAATACAGCCATACAGTGACTGAATAATACCTCCATACAGTGACTGAATAATACCTCCATACAGTGACTGAATAATACCTCCATAGAGTGACTGAATTGTACCTCCATACAGTGACTGATAATACCACAATACAGTGGCGGAATAATACCTCCATACAGTGACTGAATAATACCACCTTACAACGACTGAATAATACCTCCACACAGTGACGGAATAATACCTCCACACAGTGACTGAATAATACCTCCATACAGTGACTGAATAATACCTCCATAAAGTGACTGAATAATACCTCCATATACCCATATACTGACTGAATTATACCTCCATACAGTGAATGAAGTTTACCTCAATACAGTTACTGAATTTTACCTCAATACAGTGACTCAATAATACCTCCATACACAGACTGAATAATACCACCATATTGTGACTGAATAATACCACCATACAGAGATTGAATAATACCACCATACAGTGACTGAATAATACCACCATACAGTGACTGAATAATTCCAACATACAGTGACTGAATAATACCACCATACACTGACTGAATGATACCATATACAGTGACTGAATAACAGCACTATACAGTGAATGAATAACACCTCCATACAGTGACTGAATAATACCACCATACATTGACTGCATAATACCACCATACAGTGACTGAATAATACCACCATACAGTGACTGAATAATACCACCATACAGTGACTGAATAATATCACTATAAAGTGACTGAATAATATCACTATACAGTGACTGACTAATTCCACCATACAGTGACTGAATAATACCACCAAAAACTGACTGAATAATACCACCATACACTGACTGAATAATACCATATACAATGAATGAATAACACCTCCATACAGTGACTGAATAATACCACCATACAGTGACTGAATAATACCACCATAAAGTGACTGAATAATACCATCATACTGTGACTGAATAATATCACCATACAGTGACTGACTAATACCCCTATACAGTGACTGAATAATACCACCATACACTGACTGAATAATACCACCATACACTGACTGAATAATACCACCATTCAGTGACTGAATAACACCACTATACAGTGAATGAATAAAACCTCCATACAGTGACTGAATAATACCATCATACAGTGACTGAATAATACCACCATACAGTGACTGAATAATACAACCATGCAGTGACTGAATAATACCTCCATAAAGTGACTGAATAATCCCTCCATATACCCATATACTGAATTATACCTGTATACAGTTACTGAATAAAACCACCATACAGTGACTGAATAACACCACCATACAGTGACTGAATAATATCACCATACAGTGACTGAATAATTCCACCATACAGTGACTGAATACTACCATACACTGACTGAATACCACCATACACTGACTGAATAATACAACCATACAGTGACTGAATAACACCACTATACAGTGAATGAATAACACCTCCATACAGTGACTGAATAATACCAACATATAGTGACTGAATAATACCACCACACAGTGACTGAATAATACCATCATACAGTGACTGAGAAATACCACCATAGAGTGACTGAATAATACCTCCATACACTGACTGAATAATACCCCCATACTGTTACTAAATAATACCACCATACACTGACTGAATAATACCTCCATACAGTGACTGAATAATACCACCATACAGTGACTGAATAATACCTCCATACAGTGACTGAATAATACCACCATACAGTGACTGAATAACACCTCCATACAGTGACTGAATAATACCACCATACAGTGACTGAATTATACCACCATAAAGTGACTGAATAATACCATCATACTGTGACTGAATAATATCACCATACAGTGACTGACTAATACCCCTATACAGTGACTGAATAATACCACCATACACTGACTGAATAATACCATCATACAGTGACTGAATAATACCACCATACAGTGACTGAATAATACCACCATGCAGTGACTGCATAATACCTCCATAAAGTGACTGAATAAAGTGACCTCCATATACCCATATACTGAATTATACCTTTATACAGTTACTGAATAAAACCACCATACAGTGACTGAATAACACCACCATACAGTGACAGAATAATATCACCATACAGTGACTGAATAATTCCACCATACAGTGACTGAATACTACCATACACTGACTGAATACCACCATACACTGACTGAATAATACAACCATACAGTGACTGAATAACACCACTATACAGTGAATGAATAACACCTCCATACAGTGACTGAATAATACCAACATATAGTGACTGAAAAATACCACCACACAGTGACTGAATAATACCATCATACTGTGACTGAGAAATACCACCATAGAGTGACTGAATAATACCTCCATACACTGACTGAATAATACCCCATACTGTTACTAAATAATACCACCATACACTGACTGAATAATACCTCCATACAGTGACTGAATAATACCACCATACAGTGACTGAATAATACCACCATACAGTGACTGAATAATACCTCCATACAGTGACTGAATAATACCTCCATATAGTGACTGAATAATACCACCATACTGTTACTAAATAATACCACCATACACTGACTGAATAATACCTCCATACAGTGACTGAATAATACCACCATACAGTGACTGAATAATACCTCCATACAGTGACTGAATAATACCACCATACAGTGACTGAATAATACCTCCATACAGTGACTGAATAATACCACCATACAGTGACTGAATAATACCACTGTTCCGTGACTGAATAATACCTCCATACAGTGACTGAATAATACCACCATACAGTGACTGATAATACCACCATACAGTGACTGAATAATACCACCATACAGTGACTGAATAATACCACCATACAGTGACTGAATAATACCACCATACAGTGACTGAATAATGCCACCATACAGTGACTGAATACCACCATAAAGTGACTGAATAATACCTCCATACAATGTGTAAAGGATCTGCCAGACACAGCTTCTGTGTCGACGCCCGTGGTTAGTCATTCTGCACCTGCTCCTAAGTCTGCGAGAGTGACACGATCTTCTACCAGTCAGGCTGGGAGGCTGAGGAGTGGGAGAGCCTATCACAGCCAGGCCAGACGGAGCTAGCTCCCGCCCTCTGTCTATTTATACCTGCATTTCCTGCTCCTCCTTTGCCTGTGATTCTTTCCTGTTTCCTGGCTCTGCTGCTCCTGCTATGATTATTGACCTTGCTTCATTTTTGACCCTGGCTTTACTGACTACGCTCCTGCTCTGCGATTTGTACCTCGTGCACTCCTGGTTTGACTCGGCTCGTTCACTACTCTTGTTGCTCACTGTGTTGCCGTGGGCAACTGCCCCATTTCCCTTAGCTTCTGTGTACCCTTGTCTGTTTGTCTGTCGTGCACTTATTGATCGTAGGGACCGTCGCCCAGTTGTACGCCATCGCCTAGGACGGGCCATTGCAAGTAGGCAGGGACTGAGTGGCGGGTAGATTAGGGCTCACATGTCTGTCTCCCTACCCCGTCATTACACAATGAATGAATAATACCACCATACAGTGACTGAATAAAACCACCATACAGTGACTGAATAATACCCTCATACACTGACTGAATAATACCACCAAACACTGACTGACTAATACCTCCATACACTGACTGTATAATACCTCCATACAGTGAATGAATAATACCACCATACAGTAACTAAAGAATAATACCACCATACATTGACTGAATAATACCACCATACAGTGACTGAATACCACCATACAGTGACTGGTAATACCACCATAGGGTGATTGAATACAACCATACGTTAACTAAATAAAACCACCATACAATGACTGAATAATACCACCATACAGTGACTGAATAATACCACCATATAATGACGAATAATACCACCAAACAGCGACTGAATCATACCTCCATACAGTGACTGAATAACACCACCATACAGTGACTGAATAACACCACCATACAGTGACTGAATAAGACCACCGTATAGTTACTGAATAATACCACCATACAGTGACTGAATAATACCACCATACAGTGACTAAATAATACCCCCATACAGTGACTAAATAATACCACCATACAGTGACTTAATAACACCACCATACCGTGACTGAATAATACCACCATACAGTGACTAAATAATACCACCATAAACTGACTGAATAATACCTCTATATAATGACTGAATAATACCTACATACAGTGACAGAATAACACCACCATACAGTGACTGAATAATACCTCCATACAGTGACGAATAATACCACCATATACTGACTTATTATGACCTCTATATAGTGACTGAATAACACCTCCATACAGTGACTGAATAATACCTCCATACAGTGACTGAATAACACCACCATACAGTGACTGAATAATACCCTCATATACTGACTGAATAATACCACCATACACTGACTGAATAATACCTCCATACACTGACTGAATGATACCTCCATACAGTGAATGAATAATACCACCATACAGTGACTGAATAATACGACCATACAGTGACTGAATAATACCACCATACGGTGACTGAATACCACCATACAGTGAGTGAAAAATATCACCATACAGTGACTAAATAATATCACCATACACCAACTGAATAATACCACCATACAGTGAGTGAATAACACCACCATACAGTGATGAATAATACCACCATACAGTGACGAATAATACCACCAAACAGTGACTGAATAATACCTCTATATAGTGACTGAATCATACCTCCATACAGTGACTGAATAACACCACCATACAGTGACTGAATAACACTACCTTACAGTGACTGAATAAGACCACCATACAGTGACTGAATAATACCACCATACAGTGACTGAATAATACCACCACACAGTGACTAAATAATACCACCATACAGTGACTGAATACCACCATACAGTGACTAAATAATATCACCATACAGAGACTAAATAATACCACCATACAGTGTCTAAATAATACCACCATAAACTGACTGAATAATACCACCATACAGTGACTGAATAATACCACAATACAGTGATGAATAATACCACCATACAGTGACTGAATAATACCCCTATATAGTGACTGAATAATACCTCCATACAGGGACTGAATAATACCACCATACAGTGACTGAATAATACCACCATACAGTGACTGAATAATACCACAATACAGTATCTAAATAACACCACCTTACGGTGACTGAATAACACCAAGATACAGTGACTGAATAATACCTCCATACAGTGACTGAATAATACCTCCATACAGTGACTGAATAATACCACCATACAGTGAATGATAATACTACCATACAGTGACTGAATAACACCACCATACAGTGACTGAATAACACCACCATACAGTGACTGATAATACCTCCATACACTGGCTGAATAATACCACCATACAGTGACTGAATAATACCCTCATACACTGACTGAATAATACCACCATACACTGACTGAATGATACCTCCATACACTGACTGAATGATACCTCCATACAGTGAATGAATAATACCACCATACAGTGAATGAATAATACGACCATACAGTGACTGAATAATACCACCATACGGTGACTGAATACCACCATACAGTGAGAGAAAAATATTACCATACAGTGACTAAATAATATCACCATACACCAACTGAATAATACCACCATACAGTGAGTGAATAACACCACCATACAGTGATGAATAATACCACCATACAGTGACGAATAATACCACCAAACAGTGACTGAATAATACCTCTATATAGTGACTGAATCATACCTCCATACAGTGACTGAATTACACTACCATACAGTGACTGAATAACACCACCTTACAGTGACTGAATAAGACCACCATACAGTGACTGAATAATACCACCATACAGGGACTAAATAATACCACCATACAGTGACTGAATACCACCATACAGTGACTAAATAATATCACCATACAGTGACTAAATAATACCACCATACAGTGTCTAAATAATACCACCATAAACTGACTGAATAATACCACCATACAGTGACTGAATAATACCACAATACAGTGACGAATAATACCACCATACAGTGACTGAATAATACCCCTATATAGTGACTGAATAATACCTCCATACAGGGACTGAATAATACCACCATACAGTGACTGAATAATACCACAATACAGTGGCTAAATAACACAACCTTACAGTGACTGAATAACACCAACATACATTGACTGAATAATACCTCCATACAGTGACTGAATAATACCACCATACAGTGAATGATAATACTAACATACAGTGACTGAATAACACCACCATACAGTGACTGAATAACACCACCATACAGTGACTGAATAATACCTCCATACACTGGCTGAATAATACCACCATACAGTGACTGAATAATACCACCATACAGTGACTGAATAATACCACCATACGGTGACTGGTAATACCACCATAGGGTGATTGAATACCACCATACGTTAACTAAATAAAACCACCATACAATGACTGAATAATACCACCATACAGTGACTGAATAATACCACCATACAATGACTGAATAATACCACCATACAGTGACTGAATAATACCACCATACAGTGACTGCATAATACCACCATACAGGGACTGAATACCACCATACACTTACTGAATAATACCACCATACAGTGATGAATAATACCACCAAATAGTAACTGAATAATACCTCTATATAGTGACTGAATCATACCTCCATACAGTGACTAAAAAATAGCATACAGTGACTGAATAAGACCACCTTACAGTGACTGAATAAGACAACCATACAGTGACTGAAAAATACCACCATACAGTGACTTAATACCACTATACAGTGACTAAACAATATCACCATACAGTGACTAAATAATACCACCATACAGTGACTAAATAGTAACACCATAGAGTGAATAAATAATACCATCATACAGTGACTAAATAATACTACTATACAGTGACTGAATAATACCACCATACAGTGACTAAATGGTACCACCATAAACTGCCTGAATAATACCACCATACAGTGACTGAATAATTCCACCATACAGTGACGTATAATACCACCTACAGTGACTGAATAATACCTCTATATAGTGACTGAATAATACCTCCATACAGTGACTGAATAACACCACCATACAGTGACTGACTAACACCAAAATACAGTGACTGAATAACACCAAAATACAGTGACTGAATAATACCTCCATACAGTGACTGAATATTACCACCATACAGACACTGAATAATACCACCAAACAGTGACTGAATAACACAAGCATACAGTGACTGAATAATACCACCATACAGTGACTGATTAGTACCACCATACAGTGACTGAATAATACCACCATACAGAGACTGAATAACACCAGCATACAGTGACTGAATAATACCACCATACAGTGACTGAATAATACCATCATTCAGTGACTGAAAAATACCACCATACAGTGACTGAATAATACCTCCATATGGTGACTTAATACCACTATACAGTGACTAAACAATATCACCATACAGTGACTAAATAATACCACCATACAGTGACTAAATAGTAACACCATAGAGTGAATAAATAATACCATCATACACTGACTGAATAATACCACCATACACTGACTGAATGATACCTCCATACACTGACTGAATGATACCTCCATACAGTGAATGAATAATACCACCATACAGTGAATGAATAATACGACCATACAGTGACTGAATAATACCACCATACGGTGACTGAATACCACCATACAGTGAGTGAAAAATATTACCATACAGTGACTAAATAATATCACCATACACCAACTGAATAATACCACCATACAGTGAGTGAATAACACCACCATACAGTGATGAATAATACCACCATACAGTGACGAATAATACCACCAAACAGTGACTGAATAATACCTCTATATAGTGACTGAATCATACCTCCATACAGTGACTGAATTACACTACCATACAGTGACTGAATAACACCACCTTACAGTGACTGAATAAGACCACCATACAGTGACTGAATAATACCACCATACAGTGACTAAATAATACCACCATACAGTGACTGAATACCACCATACAGTGACTAAATAATATCACCATACAGTGACTAAATAATACCACCATACAGTGTCTAAATAATACCACCATAAACTGACTGAATAATACCACCATACAGTGACTGAATAATACCACAATACAGTGACGAATAATACCACCACACAGTGACTGAATAATACCCCTATATAGTGACTGAATAATACCTCCATACAGGGACTGAATAATACCACCATACAGTGACTGAATAATACCACAATACAGTGACTAAATAACACAACCTTACAGTGACTGAATAACACCAACATACATTGACTGAATAATACCTCCATACAGTGACTGAATAATACCACCATACAGTGAATGATAATACTAACATACAGTGACTGAATAACACCACCATACAGTGACTGAATAACACCACCATACAGTGACTGAATAATACCTCCATACACTGGCTGAATAATACCACCATACAGTGACTGAATAATACCACCATACAGTGACTGAATAATACCACCATACGGTGACTGGTAATACCACCATAGGGTGATTGAATACCACCATACGTTAACTAAATAAAACCACCATACAATGACTGAATAATACCACCATACAGTGACTGAATAATACCACCATACAATGACTGAATAATACCACCATACAGTGACTGAATAATACCACCATACAGTGACTGCATAATACCACCATACAGGGACTGAATACCACCATACACTTACTGAATAATACCACCATACAGTGATGAATAATACCACCAAATAGTAACTGAATAATACCTCTATATAGTGACTGAATCATACCTCCATACAGTGACTAAAAAATAGCATACAGTGACTGAATAAGACCACCTTACAGTGACTGAATAAGACAACCATACAGTGACTGAAAAATACCACCATACAGTGACTTAATACCACTATACAGTGACTAAACAATATCACCATACAGTGACTAAATAATACCACCATACAGTGACTAAATAGTAACACCATAGAGTGAATAAATAATACCATCATACAGTGACTAAATAATACTACTATACAGTGACTGAATAATACCACCATACAGTGACTAAATGGTACCACCATAAACTGCCTGAATAATACCACCATACAGTGACTGAATAATTCCACCATACAGTGACGTATAATACCACCTACAGTGACTGAATAATACCTCTATATAGTGACTGAATAATACCTCCATACAGTGACTGAATAACACCACCATACAGTGACTGACTAACACCAAAATACAGTGACTGAATAACACCAAAATACAGTGACTGAATAATACATCCATACAGTGACTGAATATTACCACCATACAGACACTGAATAATACCACCAAACAGTGACTGAATAACACAAGCATACAGTGACTGAATAATACCACCATACAGTGACTGAATAGTACCACCATACAGTGACTGAATAATACCACCATACAGAGACTGAATAACACCAGCATACAGTGACTGAATAATACCACCATACAGTGACTGAATAATACCATCATTCAGTGACTGAAAAATACCACCATACAGTGACTGAATAATACCTCCATATGGTGACTTAATACCACTATACAGTGACTAAACAATATCACCATACAGTGACTAAATAATACCACCATACAGTGACTAAATAGTAACACCATAGAGTGAATAAATAATACCATCATACACTGACTGAATAATACCACCATACACTGACTGAATGATACCTCCATACACTGACTGAATGATACCTCCATACAGTGAATGAATAATACCACCATACAGTGAATGAATAATACGACCATACAGTGACTGAATAATACCACCATACGGTGACTGAATACCACCATACAGTGAGTGAAAAATATTACCATACAGTGACTAAATAATATCACCATACACCAACTGAATAATACCACCATACAGTGAGTGAATAACACCACCATACAGTGATGAATAATACCACCATACAGTGACGAATAATACCACCAAACAGTGACTGAATAATACCTCTATATAGTGACTGAATCATACCTCCATACAGTGACTGAATTACACTACCATACAGTGACTGAATAACACCACCTTACAGTGACTGAATAAGACCACCATACAGTGACTGAATAATACCACCATACAGTGACTAAATAATACCACCATACAGTGACTGAATACCACCATACAGTGACTAAATAATATCACCATACAGTGACTAAATAATACCACCATACAGTGTCTAAATAATACCACCATAAACTGACTGAATAATACCACCATACAGTGACTGAATAATACCACAATACAGTGACGAATAATACCACCACACAGTGACTGAATAATACCCCTATATAGTGACTGAATAATACCTCCATACAGGGACTGAATAATACCACCATACAGTGACTGAATAATACCACAATACAGTGACTAAATAACACAACCTTACAGTGACTGAATAACACCAACATACATTGACTGAATAATACCTCCATACAGTGACTGAATAATACCACCATACAGTGAATGATAATACTAACATACAGTGACTGAATAACACCACCATACAGTGACTGAATAACACCACCATACAGTGACTGAATAATACCTCCATACACTGGCTGAATAATACCACCATACAGTGACTGAATAATACCACCATACAGTGACTGAATAATACCACCATACGGTGACTGGTAATACCACCATAGGGTGATTGAATACCACCATACGTTAACTAAATAAAACCACCATACAATGACTGAATAATACCACCATACAGTGACTGAATAATACCACCATACAATGACTGAATAATACCACCATACAGTGACTGAATAATACCACCATACAGTGACTGCATAATACCACCATACAGGGACTGAATACCACCATACACTTACTGAATAATACCACCATACAGTGATGAATAATACCACCAAATAGTAACTGAATAATACCTCTATATAGTGACTGAATCATACCTCCATACAGTGACTAAAAAATAGCATACAGTGACTGAATAAGACCACCTTACAGTGACTGAATAAGACAACCATACAGTGACTGAAAAATACCACCATACAGTGACTTAATACCACTATACAGTGACTAAACAATATCACCATACAGTGACTAAATAATACCACCATACAGTGACTAAATAGTAACACCATAGAGTGAATAAATAATACCATCATACAGTGACTAAATAATACTACTATACAGTGACTGAATAATACCACCATACAGTGACTAAATGGTACCACCATAAACTGCCTGAATAATACCACCATACAGTGACTGAATAATTCCACCATACAGTGACGTATAATACCACCTACAGTGACTGAATAATACCTCTATATAGTGACTGAATAATACCTCCATACAGTGACTGAATAACACCACCATACAGTGACTGACTAACACCAAAATACAGTGACTGAATAACACCAAAATACAGTGACTGAATAATACATCCATACAGTGACTGAATATTACCACCATACAGACACTGAATAATACCACCAAACAGTGACTGAATAACACAAGCATACAGTGACTGAATAATACCACCATACAGTGACTGAATAGTACCACCATACAGTGACTGAATAATACCACCATACAGAGACTGAATAACACCAGCATACAGTGACTGAATAATACCACCATACAGTGACTGAATAATACCATCATTCAGTGACTGAAAAATACCACCATACAGTGACTGAATAATACCTCCATATGGTGACTTAATACCACTATACAGTGACTAAACAATATCACCATACAGTGACTAAATAATACCACCATACAGTGACTAAATAGTAACACCATAGAGTGAATAAATAATACCATCATACAGTGACTAAATAATACTACTATACAGTGACTGAATAATACCACCATACAGTGACTAAATGGTACCACCATAAACTGCCTGAATAATACCACCATACAGTGACTGAATAATTCCACCATACAGTGACGTATAATACCACCTACAGTGACTGAATAATACCTCTATATAGTGACTGAATAATACCTCCATACAGTGACTGAATAACACCACCATACAGTGACTGAATAACACCAAAATACAGTGACTGAATAACACCAAAATACAGTGACTGAATAATACCTCCATACAGTGACTGAATATTACCACCATACAGACACTGAATAATACCACCAAACAGTGACTGAATAACACAAGCATACAGTGACTGAATAATACCACCATACAGTGACTGAATAATACCACCATACAGTGACTGAATAATACCACCATACAGAGACTGAATAACACCAGCATACAGTGACTGAATAATACCACCATACAGTGACTGAATAATACCATCATTCAGTGACTGAATAATACCTCCATATGGTGATTGAAATATACCACCATACAGTGACTGAATAATACCTCCATACGGTGATTGAAAAATACCACCATACAGTGACTTAATAATACCATCATACAGTGACTGAATAATACCACCATTCAGTTACTGAAAAATATCATCATACAGTGACTGAATAATACCACCATACACTGACTGAATAATACCACCATACACTGAATAATACCACCATACATTGACTGAATAATACCACCATACAGTGACTGAATAATACCATCATACAGTGACTGAATAATACCACCATACAGTGACTGAATAATACCACCATACAGTGACTGAATAATACTACCATACACTTACTGAATAATACCTCCATACAGATACTGAATAATACCACCATACAGTGACTAAATAATACCACCATACACTGACTGAATAATACCTCCATACAGTGACTGAATACCACCATACAGTGACTGAAAAATACCACTATACAGTGACTGAATAATAATAACACATTACTGTGACTGAATAATACCACTATACAGTGACTCAATAATAATAAGACATTACTGTGACTGAATAATACATCCATACAGTGACTGAATAGTACCTACATACAGTGACTGAATACTACCTCCATACAGTGACTGAATGCCACCATACAGTGACTGAAAAATACCTCCATACAGTGAATGAATAATACCTCCATACAGTGACTGAATAATACCACCATACAGTGACTGAATAATACCACCATACAGAGACTGAATTATACCACCATACAGAGAATGAATAATACCACCATACAGTGACTGAATAATACCACTATAGAGTGACTGAATAATACAGCCATACAGTGACTGAATAATACCTCCATACAGTGACTGAATAATACCTCCATACAGTGACTGAATAATACCTCCATAGAGTGACTGAATTGTACCTCCATACAGTGACTGATAATACCACAATACAGTGGCGGAATAATACCTCCATACAGTGACTGAATAATACCACCTTACAACGACTGAATAATACCTCCACACAGTGACGGAATAATACCTCCACACAGTGACTGAATAATACCTCCATACAGTGACTGAATAATACCTCCATAAAGTGACTGAATAATACCTCCATATACCCATATACTGACTGAATTATACCTCCATACAGTGAATGAAGTTTACCTCAATACAGTTACTGAATTTTACCTCAATACAGTGACTCAATAATACCTCCATACAGAGACTGAATAATACCACCATATTGTGACTGAATAATACCACCATACAGAGATTGAATAATACCACCATACAGTGACTGAATAATACCACCATACAGTGACTGAATAATTCCAACATACAGTGACTGAATAATACCACCATACACTGACTGAATGATACCATATACAGTGACTGAATAACAGCACTATACAGTGAATGAATAACACCTCCATACAGTGACTGAATAATACCACCATACAGTGACTGAATAATACCACCATACAGTGACTGAATAATACCATCATACTGTGACTGAGAAATACCACCATACATTGACTGCATAATACCACCATACAGTGACTGAATAATACCACCATACAGTGACTGAATAATACCACCATACAGTGACTGAATAATATCACTATACAGTGACTGAATAATATCAATATACAGTGACTGACTAATTCCACCATACAGTGACTGAATAATACCACCAAACACTGACTGAATAATACCACCATACACTGACTGAATAATACCATATACAATGAATGAATAACACCTCCATACAGTGACTGAATAATACCACCATACAGTGACTGAATAATACCACCATAAAGTGACTGAATAATACCATCATACTGTGACTGAATAATATCACCATACAGTGACTGACTAATACCCCTATACAGTGACTGAATAATACCACCATACACTGACTGAATAATACCACCATACACTGACTGAATAATACCACCATTCAGTGACTGAATAACACCACTATACAGTGAATGAATAAAACCTCCATACAGTGGCTGAATAATACCATCATACAGTGACTGAATAATACCACCATACAGTGACTGAATAATACCACCATGCAGTGACTGAATA